>NW_022196895.1:79252231-79314113 GCF_008632895.1 Mastomys coucha
AGTAGCTTCATGCCATGTTCAGACAGCTAGGCCTCCGAGTGTTCACAGTAGCTTCATGCCATGTTTGGACAGCTAGGCCTCCGAGTGTTCACAGTAGCTTCATGCCATGTTCAGACAGCTAGCCTCTCGAGTGTTCACCTTTACCCCTGACTCTCCTAATGGCCTCTGGGTTACCGTGACATTTACCCTCCAGCCTCTCAGTTGAAGAAACTGAGGCACAAAGTAGGTCAAAGGTTTACCAAAGGTCACATCCAGTGCATATCACACACAGATCTACACATAAGATGCATGTGTAGACACAGGCAAAGAGGAGGTCTCTGTCCACGCCACTTCATTGCTTGCCTTAGTCACAGTATAATACACAATGCAAATCTTCATCTACTAACAATTACAAGTGTCACTTCCAATGCTTGCATCCATTTCTAACCGCTGTGAGGTTTCACTCTATGTAATTGAGCTCACCTTGTTGTACAACACAATCAAAAGCAGTTCGAAGGGCTAAGAGCCTGATGATAGGCAGTGCTCCTACTAAACAGCAGACCTCGAGTGCCAAAACACACAAACCACTAAAAAGTGACTAAAATGAGATTCAGAATTAACTTTCCTCTCATGTTAATCCCGATCTTCCACAACGTGTACCCTAAGGAAAATCTATCATGATTTTTCAGTGAAATGTTACATATTAGATCAGATGTGCGTGTACTTCTGGTGAGTGCCAGCTGTACTCTAATCTCCATGTTCATGGACTTCCCTTGAGCCTTCACCCCATAGCATAGTTTCAAAGCACTGTTTTGGAACGTCTGTCCCTGGAATATATCTCCTGCATTAGGTTCTCTGATCAGAGACATCTCTCATTGAGCCATAGAGGTTATCACCACAGTTCCAAGGTAAAAAATCATCCAGCTTCTAAGGAGACTTGAGTTGAACATCACAGAGTGTAAGTCTTAAGAGGTGTTCTGGGGAGCACCATCTACAAACCAGTGCTTCACGGGGCTTGGTATGGCACCTTAAAGGCAATCTGTAAACTTGATGATGAGAACATGATTTGTATCTACCAAAGGACTGAAACTGAGCATATTTTGACATATGCTTTAAATTATAAGGAAGTTAAAAGTTCATTCAATATTCTGACTAAGAACATTTCCTAGGGACACAGGTTGTAGAAAGCATGTTATCTGTCTTAGGCTTTACTGCTGTGAACAGACACTGATACCAAGGCAACTCTTATAAAGATGACATTTAACTGGGGCTGGCTTACAGGTTCAGAGGTTCAGTCCATTATCATCAAGGCTGGAGCATGGCAGCATCCAGGCAGACATGGGGCTGGAGGAGCTGAGAGTTCTACATCTTCATCTGAAGGCTGTTAGGAGTAGACTGGCTTCTAGACAGCTAGGACAAAAGTCTTAAAGCCCACACTCACAGTGGCACACCTACGCCAACAAGGCTACACTTCCACACTTATTCAAACCATGACATTCCACTCTCTGGCTTCCATAGGCTTGTTAAACACATGAGTCTATGGGGGCCGTATCTAGCTATAGCATAATAAAAAAAATCACATTTAGTCCAACTTCCAAAGTTCCCGTAGTCTATAGCAGTCTCAACAATGTTAAAAGTCCAAAGTTCAAAGTCTCTTCTGATTTCTACTGCAATCCCCAAATCAAGACAGGAAATCAGCTAGGTAAACTCCAAACTCTGCATCTTCATGTCTGATGCCCAAGAGGTCTTCAGATCTCCAACTCCTTTTTCATCTTTGCTGACTGCAACAAACTTCATTTAATGGACTTGTTCCACTTCCTGCTAGTAGCTTTCTTCAGATGTATCCCACTGCTCAGGCATCTAGAACATCTTGGGGTCTCCAAGGCAACTTCAATGTTACAGCTTGTTTCAGTGTCTGGGATCCACACATGATCTTCTGGGCTCCTCCAAGGAGCTTGCCTCATTTCTCCAGATCTGGCCTCTATAGCACTCTAAGCTCAGACTGATCCACTTCACTACAGCTGCTGTTCTTGGTGATCATCCCATGGTACTGTCATCTTCAATACGTTGGGGTCTTCTGCTTCACCAATAGTCTCTCCTAGGCTCTCTTCATGGTGCTAAGCCCCAAATCCTTTGCATGACCCCTTCAGTCCTGGGCCATCAACTGCAACTAAGGCTGCACCTTCACCAATGGCCTTTCGTGGCCTCTCTCAGTTTCAAGCCTTAGCTGTTCTTCATGATCCCTTAATTCTTTTGGAACCAGTACCACCTGGGTGACTCTTACACACTACATAGTAGAGCTGCAGGATGAGGTCTAACCTTGGCTGTCTCTGGAACACAACTTCTTTGTGCTCTCAGAAGACACTTCCCAGAAGATTTCACTTCAGTGACAATGTGGTCCACCAGAGCCTGCCACCGCTAAAGTAAAGCTATTACTTACAGGGACATTTGATGCTGGTTGGCTGGTGCTGAGAAATTAGCGTGACTAAGAAGAGACCAGCATCGTGGATATGAGATCTTCTGGGAGTGTTTCCTCAGGGACATTGCACAGGAGACACTGTGGCCCAGAGGGGGCCAAGGCTTTACTTTGTACTGGTAGCTGAACTTGGTACTGTGTAAGAGTCTCTTCGGCAGTACTGGTTTTAAAGACATGAAGTGGCAAAGGGAGCAGCTGATGCTGGGCCCTGTGTGGGAGAGCTTGGGCCCCCAAAGAGAAGCCATTGGCGAAGACAGTCTCAGTTGCAGTGGAGACTCCAGCGTGTTGAAGGTACCATTGTAATGTAATGACTGCCAGAGGCAGCAATTGCTGTGCAGTGGAGCTGGCCCGACCCTGTAAGATGAGCTGTGTGTGCTGTGGAAGGCAGAGCCAGAGAAGGTGCACTGCCAAGGCCTTCAGAGTCCTGAAGATCAGAAGTCCCAGGATTCAGCCACGGAACCATTTACAGTTCTGAGAGGGCTCCAGGCTTGGTTTGGTTGGATCATCATTGTGCCCAGCTCTTCCCTCCTGAGGTAAAAAAGTAGTGACTCATTTTGATTTCACAGGAACCCACCATTAGGAGATACTGGATATTTTAGAGAGACTTTTAACTTTAAAAGACACTTGGAGATTTTCACAAAGACTGAACTTTTAAAGTGTGTTTGAAAGTTTAAAGACTGAGACTTTTAAAAGTTGGGTTGTTTTGTACTGTGATATTGATATTAATATGAGGTCTTGGAGATAAGCAATGTCTTAGCTTGGGTTTCTACTGTTGCTATAAAACACCATGACCTAAAGCAGCTCAGGGAGGAAAGGGCCATCCGGGCAGGAAGTCAGGGCAGGGACTAAAGACAGAGACGTGTGAGCAGGAACTGAGGCAGACAGAGCACACGGCAGACGCTACTTATTGGCTTGCTTCTCACGACTTGCTCAGTCTGCTTTTTCTACTGTCCAGAACCACCTACAGTGGGATTGCACTGCCTACCTTGAGCTGGGCCCTCCTGCATCAATAACCAAACATGAAAATGCACTACAGACTTGTGTACAGGCCAAATCTATGGCGTCATTTTCTTAATTAACATAATTCTTCCAAGATGGCCCTAGCTTGTGTCAAATTGACATAAAAATAGCCAAACCAGCAAGAAAGGACGGGCTATTGTTGTCTAACAGGGTTACATTGGGATGTAGAGCTGACAAGGGGTCAGGTGTCTTGGAGAGAACTTTTTTTTTTTTTTTGTCAACCTGATGCAAAGTAGAGCTTCATAATTGAGAAAATGCCTCTGTTAGATTGGTCCAGGGACAAGTCTGTGGGGCATTGCCTGATTTATGGATGATGTGAGAAGGCACAGCTCACTGTGGACAAAGCTATTCTTGGGAGGTGGTCCTGAGGTATATAAGAAAGTAAACTGAACAAGCTTGAAAGAGCCAGCCAGAGATAAAGTTTTTCTGTGGTCTTTGCTTCAGTTCCCGACTCCAGGTTTCTGCCTTGAGATTCTGGTCTGACCTTAGTCAGTGATAGAGCATGACCCAAGGTCAACCCTTTCCTAGTTTGTGGTGGTTTGAATGAGAAAGGCCCCCATCAGTTTCTCTGTTGGAGTGCTTGTTCCCCAGTTAACCGAACTGTTTGGGAAGGATTAGGAGGAGTTTCCTTGTTGGAGGAGTTATGTCACTGGGAGTGGGCTTCAGAAACCCACTTAAGGCCCAGCCTCTTCTTCTCTGTCTGCAAGCTGTGGATCAGGCGTGAGCTCTCAGCTACTGCTCCAGCATCCTGCCTGCCTGCCATTGGGCGTGCCTTATTGACGATCATGGATGAGCCTTTTGAAACCGTAAACAAGCCCCTGACTTAACGCTTCTTTTTATAAGTTGCCTTGGTCATGGTATCTTTCAAAGAGAGTAGAACAGTAACTACGACTTTCCACATATTGTTTTGTTCATGGTGTCTTATGGAAGCAAGAGAGCCATGACTGGATTATGGTTACATCTCTGTCCTTCAAGGTGGGAGACATGAGGCCCCACCACTGTTCAGTACATGTTCTATTTCTTATGATATCAAGCATATATAGGTGAATTGGTATTCAATAAGTACTTAACAGGAAAGCCCATTTCTACCTGGATTTGTTTACAGAGATGAGTAAAATCTCTCATTTTTAATGGATTGTGGAATAGCATGAAGGCCAGGCAGTACTGTTTGGTACAGTGCTCTGGCAACATGCCAGCACCTCATGCGAAGCATTGGTGAACTTGACACTATTTTGAGGGATTTTTTTCCCATTATGAAACCATTAGTAGTTCAAGTTTAACCTGGAATTGCATTAGTGCCATGAGGAGTATATGTTCACTCTAGCTGCATGTTTGAAGTCTTAGGGGTTACAACTTGACTTTGACACAGCCTTCCATGGTCCATATCATTCGTAATCCTTATGAACTTTTGCAAGATGGTGCATAGACCTTTGTTTAAATGTGTTCCAGACTACCCTCTGGCTATCTCTAAACCACATTCATTTGAGCATCCATCCCCTTCCCAGACACCAGCTAGGGATCCTGTCCCTTCTCCAGCTGTTCTACAGCCTCTGCCCCTCACAATAGCAGCTGAATCCAGAAGCACTTAGTGACAGTGTGAAGAAACGAGATGAAGAAACGAGATGATTGTGGTAGCGGGCCTTCTCCTCTCCTTCATATTCACAATGTAGCTGTTGCTCTTCACCATGTAGAACTCCTCAGCAGGGACCGTGAAAATGCCATCAGCAAATTCCCAGCTCCTCCGCGGTCATGGAGGCAGAGAAGGCATTCTCAGTGGGTGAATAGTCAATCGCTTACTTTGGTCAGCCCTCAGTAGAACCTTTGACCACAGCCCTCCTGCATCACTGTCCAGTAGACATAGCCAGTAAGTAGAAGTTGAGATTTGAATTGTAGATCTCTAGAGTTAAGTCAAGGTGGACTGGTCTCCTCTTGGTCTAAAGTACCACCATCTCATGCCTTGGTCTTAGCCAGATTTGTACCCATCTTTCTCAAAATTCTGGCTTCTCTGTATCTGTGTGTGAAAGTTAGTCCTGATGTCAACTCGAAGTGATGAAGAGACATCTGAGTCTGGTGAAAGACATCTTTGTGTATCCACAGGGGCATTTCTAGACAGGCTAGATAGTGGGAAAGTGAGCATTGGTGTGTGTTGGGGGGAATCTGCCTTTGATGTGGGCAGCACCCCCAGCACCTGAAGGGCCAAATGAAAAAGAAAAGCCCAGAGAAGAGGCAGCCCTCACTGGCCTGCCTTTGCATCTTCTTGAATGAGCACATCTACGCTGTTCTGGTTGGTTGCTGCCATCCAATGCCAGCTCTTTTGGCTTTTCAAACTGGACCCATCACAGTGGCTTCCAGGGAAGATGTAGATTGTTCAGCCTCAGACCAGGACTGCTGCGCTTCCTGGGCTGGGTAAGTCCCTTGCTCGCTGTCTTACTACTGTGCAGAGAGCTCCTGTCAGACTGCCCCATGTGACGGTCTGTGTCCATAGTCCACTAGACTGGATTCATAATCACTGTGGAAGCACACCTCTGGCTGTGTTTCTGAGCGTGTTTCCAGAATTCTTTAAGTGAAGAGGAAAGGGTCGCTCTGACAGACTCTTCTAGGGTCAAATCTCTAGACTGCATCCAAAGAAAGCCTGCTGAGCATCAGTATTCCCCATGTCCCCCTGCTTCTAGACTTTGGATACAGTGTGTACAACTCCCTCACCTACCACTCCCATGGCTTCCCAGAGAGGAACTGCAGTCTTAACTGTGAGGTAAAGCCAGAATCTTATTTTCCTACATTGTTTTTGGCAGGCATTTTGTCACAGGCATGGAAAAGGCATGAGATGGACCAATCGCCTATCATGTAAGGCAGTTCAACCTCTGCCTCTGTCTCTCTCTGTGTGTGTGTGTCTCTCTCTGTTTCTTTGTCTATGCCCCTAATTATCTCTTTCTCCCTCCCTTTCCCACTTTCTCTCCCTCCCCCTCTCTCTCACACACACACATGTGCACCCTTCCTCTATGAATCCTTATCTATCTAACTATCCAGTTGATTATCAACTGGACCTCTCTGCTCAGTGACTGACAGGTGGACATCACAGGTATCATCCTGACTTAGCTGAAAAAGGAAAGCTGTGCTGCACAGAGGGGAAAATGTGAGCAGGAAATTCTTCCATGCATACCCAGTTATGAGGTGTGAGCCTCTGTGCCTTCAGAAGGAACACGCTACCACCCTCACCCCCAGTATCATGCTGGATATCCAGCCCTGGTTCTGTAAAGTCCCCACTATGCCTCAGCTCCAGAATTTGTTATCAAAAGCTGTCTTTCCTTCCACCATGGCCCCTCCAGGTGTGGCTCTCATGTCCTTCATCTTCAGGCCCTGAGTGTGGCATGCCTGGGACTCTTTCTCCTGGGATCAGAGCAAGCCTGTAGTGTAGACACAGGCTCTGGCATGTTCTGTATGAGATCAATGCAACTTTGCACATCTACAGCCTGTGCAGAGGGACCATCACCTCACTGGCTGGTTCTCTTTTGCACAAACCTCAGAAAAGAGAAAGAGCAACATTCCAAGTCTAGAAGGTTCCTCAAGGATGAGACCTTTCCACAGTGACCAGGCTCTGCAGTGCCTGATTCCTCATTGACATAGCATTCTTCTTTTCTCTCCTCTCTTCTCCTCTTCTCTCCCCTCCCCTCCTCACCTCCCCTCTCCTTGCCTCTCTCCTTCCCTCCCTCCCTCCCTCCCTCCCTTCCTCTCCCTCTCTCCCTCCCTTTCTTCCTTCCTCCCTTCCTTCCTCCCTCCCTTCCTTCCTTCTTTCCTTCCTTCCTTCCTTCCTTTCTTCCTTCCTTCCTTCCTTCCTTCCTTCCTTCCTTCCTTCCTTTATTCCTACATTCCCTCTTTTTTTCTGATGGAGGGAAGTGGCTTAAAAGCAGACCAAGCCAGCTTCAGTCTGCATAGTGTCTCAGTGTACATGTCTTGTGGTCCTGGGACTACTATCACAGTGGTCCCAAAGCTGTCAGTACTGCTTCTGCTATTTCTCCTCCAGCTCCATTTGGATCCCACATGCTGTGTATTGACCTGGATTCTGTCCTGGCCCCCTGACCCTGCACACTGCATTGCCAAATATGGACAGTAGCCATGAACATGCATAAATCCTTACTCTCTCTCCTAGTCTTGTTTGTCCCTTTCTTGTCTCTGTGGCTTCTTATATGGACCCTGGGATACTTGCCACCCCTCTGACCATCACTGGACAGCAGGTGTCTAAGCCCCTAAAGGTCTGTTCCTCTTTCTGATGTCTGTGGGCATAGCATGCATCTGGCACTACAGGGAATACCTTGTGAATGTTATGTTTTATTTCAACATATCCAAACTGTCAGGGATCCCCTACAAGGATCTCCATTGGAGAAGTCCTTCTTGGTTTCATCTACTGGCCACAGTAACAGGAAAAGATGGGAAATACCATCACCAGAGACAATATCTAAGGTGCCTCCTGGAGAAGCAGGAGAAGATGGGCGGGCGTGGGCCTTCCTGGAGGCAGTTGGGAGCTCGGCAGACCCCTCTCCTAGCTTGTTTTCTTCATTGTCTTCTATTTTATTTTATTGTATTTTAAAGTACACAAGTGGATGTTTTTTTAAAAGATAGGATGGATTGCAAAATAAATTATCATAACTGACAAAACTGAAAGATTATTTTCAGATACATAGCAACCAAATTTATATATCAAAGAATGCTATTATTAAGGCAAAGAATGGAAAAACAGGATTTCAGATATGTTAGTTCAATCAAATGTAAAATGTAAGATTTTCCCAACCTACTGGGAACCTTGAATATTATTGGGGAAGCAAATACATTTACAATCAGAGAATTAGATATTTATGGAGTATTGATAGTGACCACTATGGTGTACACATTAGGGACTGCCATAGTGAAGCTTTACATGCCAGGTCCCTTTGGTCCAGAAGCCAAGGTGGTTGAACAGTAGGGGTTCTCTCACTGAGCATGCCCAAAGCCAGACATGTGAACCTGGGGCCTCCTGGGTCTCCTCATTCCTCCTGGTTCTTGAGGCTGGTTTTCCACTCAGGACTATGCAAATGAAGCGTCAAGTCTTTAGCCTTCAAACATACAGTGAGCCAAGATGCCAGCTTAAGTGTGGAGAAGTTTCCAAATAGTGAAAACAGGGTGCTCGGGGGCAGGTTCTGTTCTAGCCGAGCGCACGTCACAGACATGACGTACACAAGCTACACAGCAGATGTGAGCATCAAGCACACTCGCCTAGACGTTACTCTTCTCTCTTTAGTTTAGACTTTCACACAATTAATTCTTTTTTCTTCCTTGGAAATTTTTCTGCTTCTATAAATTCCCAGTGTTTATATTTCTTCTCCAACTATTCCCCTCGAGTCCTAGGCTAGAAGTTCAGAATCAGTGTGCTGGCACAGTTGGTTCTATTGAGATCCTTTTCTGAGCCTCAGGCTGCTGAGCCTTCCTGGCAGATTGGATCAAAGAGAAAATTAAAATCTGAAGAATCTGGGGAGATGGCTCAACATGTAGACACTGTCTATCAGTGCAAGCATGAAGACAAGAGCTCAGAGCCTTAGAACTTATAAAATGCTGGGAGGGTGAGAGAGCCATCTGTAATCACAGCTTGGGAGGTGTAATTCCTGGGACAACCTGGCTTGCCCCATTTTCCAACAGAGAGCTCCAGGTTCATTGAGCGACTCTGCTTCGAAATAGAAGATGGAGATGCATCCAGGAAGACAGCGGATACCAACCTCGGGCCTCCATACGCAGACGTTTGCACATGCACTCATACCCACTCATGTGAACATGCATATGTGCACACATGTGCGTGTGCAAAAATAGTCATAGAAGAGGGTTGGAGGATGACCCAGCAGACGATGGAATTCGTCACCAAGTCTGACTACCTGTGTTCCATCCCCAGGGTCCATATGGTAGAAGCAGAGAACCTTACCCACACAGTTGCCTTTTGACCTTCACAGGCATGCTGTGGCATGTGTGAGTGTTCTTGAGCACACACAAGCACTCACCCGCTCAATAAATAAGTGTGTTTAATTTTTAAAAAAGAGTTAGACCTTTCTTGGGTGCCCTTTATAAGCATATTTGTGAGAACCTCATCCCTATGGCCTTCACTTATCAATTTTCTGGTGCTCTGAGACCTGGGTTAGGATTCAGAGTGGGAATTTGGAGAAGGGAAATTCAGCTTAAATGCATATGCTCTGGGGTGCCAGGATGCTGAATATCCCTATCTCTGCTATGCTACTGAGCTCCACAGAGACAAACACAAGCAGCACCACCAGGAGAGACCCAGAGAGCAGAAAGTCGCACTGTTATTTTTCGTAAGCAATGTTGAAAATGCACAACATATATTGTCTCAGTTTTCTCTCATTCTTATTCATTTTTGTATTTGTCTAACTTCTAAGTAAGATCAGTAAGGGAAGTTACCAGGGCAAGAGTGATTAAGACATCATCAATCCATAAAGTGCAAATATATAGTTTGCCTGGGCAGACTAACTTCAGGTTACACGTGCTTCTTACCCATTCAAACTCGGCTTCACCCCCTTTCCCAGCCACACCTGTGGCCATCCATCTCATTTCTATCATGCTGGGCTAACGTGGGATATGGCCCATGCATATAAGGGACTAAAGGGTTCAAGGTGCAGGGAGGCAGAACTCTTCAGGATTGCGGGCCGGTGCAAGGTGCAGGATTGGTACATTTTTATTGAAAATAAGTACTTTTCATGCAATGTATTCTGATCACAGCCCTGGTCCCTCATCTCCTCCCAGGTCCTTCCCCTCTTCCCAAGTCTTTATACCTTATTTCTCTCTTCAGAAAATGGCAACAAATAAATAAAGACATTCCCAAACAGTGAAAAAGTAGGAGAAAAACACACACACACACACACACACACACACACACAAGCAAACCCATAACAGCACAAAGAAATATATAAACAAAAGAAAAGTGAGATTAAAAAAAGATACCCAAAGCATCATGAGACAAAAACATACAAACAAACACACCCCAAACAAACCAAAAACCTTCAAAAATACCATTGAGTTTGCTCTGTGCTGGCCATCTCCTGCTGGGCATGGGGACTGCCTTAAGTGTGGTTGATATACCAGCTTGACTCCATTGGAAAAACTAGTTTCCCCTTTGCGAGTGGCTGTCAGTTAGAGATAGCTTCGTGGTTAGGGAGGGGAATTTGTGTCCACTTAGCACAGGGACCTCATCCTCTCGGACCTGTGCACACCTGTCCATGCTGCTACAGCCCTGTGATATTGTCCTATAATGCCACTTTTGAATATTCCTGCATAAAAGCCACGACGGGTTTCCCTCCGCCTTCACTGGACAGCTAGTTCTCTTCAGGAGATGTGCTTTCAGCTCTGGTATATTTCACGACCATGAAAATGTTTTTCTCTTTTAATGAAAAGGCCTGCTTTGATTTGCTCCTGTACAATTCTGTCTTTGGGGGTCTTTACTCTTGGCTGAAGTTCACTCGTGGGAACACTTCTACAAACCCATTTTTTTTTCAAAGCCTCAACGTTTGGTAGGCACATGAACTTGCATGTGGAGTTCAGGGGACAAGTTTTAGAAACCATTCTCTCCTGCCTTCATGTGGGCCTCAGGGATTGCATTTAGATCATCTGGTTTGCGTGCCCTTTACCCACCTTCCCAAGTCTGCTCTCCTACCTAACGGTTCTCAGCCTTCCTTAACACCGCCACACTTTCATAGAATTCCTTGTGTTGTGGTGACACCCCAACCATAAAATTATATTTGTTGCTACTTTATAACTACAATTTTGCTACTGCTATGAGTTGTAATGTAAATGTCTGTGTTTTCTGATGGTCTTAGGTGACCCCTGGGAGAGCGTTGTTCACTTCCAACAGCGGCGTGGTAAACAACAGGTTGAGAACTGAAAAATAATGCTGCTGCTAGGTTATACCAGTATCTGAGATTTGATTCCAATGAAATACTCTCAAGTCACTCTTTAACCCATTGAAATGTATTTCTTTGAAATATATTCTCCTATTCTCTACTAATATCCCTCTTTTAAGTTCTGAGTTAATTTTCTCATGATAAGTCTTGACCGTCTGCACACTGGCTAGCAACTCTTTGCAGAGGAATGAACAAGAGTGACCCAGTGCAATAAGAAATAGTAATCGTTCTACACAGGCCTGAAGAAGGGCCAGGCTGTGAATTAGTCCATTTCATTTTTACTTCAGCCAAGGGGCCAGCAACCCTTCCTGTGCACGATCAGATTGGACAAATTCTAGGCTGTGGGTTCCACGACTCTGACATAGCTACTAAAGTCTTCAATGGTTCCAATCAATAGATGCTCTTACAAATACCAAGAGAAAGATGTAGACTTTCCCCAACACTACTCAGTTTCTAGATACATAAAGCTTCAAGAAGTTTCAAGTCCTATCACTTGAGAAGTCAGCCTAGGTCAAGAGCAGCTCTCCTTTGTCCATGGTGATAGAATGGAAAAGCAAGATGGTGGGGCCTGGGAAGAGCCCTCCCCCACAGCCATGAGCTCAGGTGGGGCCTGGAGAGCCCCCCCCCACATACACACTCATGAGCTCAGGTGGGGCCTGAGGAGAGCCCCCCCACACACACACTCATGAGCTCAGGTGGGGCCTGAGGAGAGCCCCCCCCCACACACCCATGAGCTCAGGTGGGGCCTGGAGAGCCCCCCACACACACACCCATGAGCTCAGGTGGGGCCTGGGGAGACCCCCCCACACACACCCATGAGCTCAGGCAGGGCCTGGGGAGAGCCCCTCCACACCCATGAGCTCAAGTGGGGCCTGGAGAGCCCCCCACACCCATGAGCTCAGGCAGGGCCTGGAGAGCCCCCCATACACATACACACACCCATGAGCTCAGGTGGGGCCTGGGGAGCCCCCCACACCCATGAGCTCAGGCAGGGCCTGGAGAGCCCCCCCCCCCCACATACACACTCATGAGCTCAGGTGGGGCCTGGAGAGCCTCCACACACCCATGAGCTCAGGTGGGGCCTGAGGAGAGCCCCCCCCACACACACACCCATGAGCTCAGGTGGGGCCTGGAGAGCCCCCCCCCACACACACCCATGAGCTCAGGTGGGGCCTGGGGAGCCCCCCCACACACACCCATGAGCTCAGCCTGACTCATGCCCTTTCTGGAAGCGTCTAAGGACAAAGGACCATTTGCTTCATTATGCCATCTTCAAATCTTCTACTCTTTCTCTCATTCCTTCATCTGTGTCCTTTTGTATAACTTCAAGTTTTGGAAGACAGTTATGGGTTTCTTTGTTTTATAATATATAGTAATAATTGAACTACAGTAATATCTGTGGCATTTGCTTTGAACCTTTGTGTTGTGTTGGTCTGTGACCCACTTCCCCTGCACAGCTGTCTCCGCTTCTTGCAGGTAAGTACAACTGGTTCATTCTTTTCCCCACAGGACTATTGAAGTTGATTTCCTCTCCCCTCCACCTCCATCCCTCCCTTTCTTTATCCTCTTCCTTCCCCTTCTTTATTTTTCCGTCCTCCTCTCCTCCTCTTTTGTTCTTCTGAGAACTTTGTTTCTGACTGAGATAACATAACCTCCCTTTAAGCTGGGGACTCCACACACTTCTGTCCCTCGTCAGACCTAACTCCTTGGGTGGTTCAGCTGAAGCAGCTACTGAGGAAGGCAGAGCGGTGGCCCTAAGCCCATCACCTAGGCTCTTACCTTTTTACATCTATAAAACTGAGCCATGGAATACAGCCCAGCCACAAACACTGGAGTGGCATGGTTGCCATGGATATTTATGGAAAGTAGATATTACATTGCAGTAGGACACCTAAGCAGCTCTCCGTGATGAGGCTTAAGGGGCAGCCGCAGATGGGGGTGGGGCGGGGTGGAAGCATCTCTTGGGACTGCTGAGAGTAGCTTCCCCTGTCTGGGAACATTGCTGTGATCAGCCTGGCACAGAAAAATCGGAAGTGGGTGGTTCTTCAGTAGAGCGGATGCTGACAAACAGGAATCTAAGAGATAGAAACATCAAATGTCACCAGCAGCTAGGGGCTGGAGAGATGGCTCAGTGGTTAAGAGACTCACAGAACATCTAGGTTCAGTTTCCAGCACCCACACAGTGGCTCACAACCCTCTGTGACTCCACCCACACTGTGGCTCACAACCCTCTGTAACTCCAGTCCCCTAGGATCAGGCTCCCTCTTCTGAATGGTGCAGGCACCAGGCACTCACGTAGTGCACATTCATACATGCAGGCAAAACGCTTCTGCACGTACAAGAACATACACACACATGCATGCTCACTTGAGCATGCATGGCACATACATGTGTGGACACGCTGCCATGGAGGAGGTTAATTTTGAGGTCCAACAGCAACAAGGCACCTTGGGAAGCACTGTAGTGGGCGTGAAGGGTGAGGTCTCTCACCCTGGGAGTTACCACTGGCCTGGACACCTGCCTTTTTAGAGACTCACTGCTTAGCTGACACAAAACACACAGCCCAACATCTCAGAACCATCCACACATCGCTCCAAAAACCATCTGGAGTGGAGGACTGGGGCTTTCTGGACTCTTACATTCCTTTGTTGCCTGTGTTGTTCTGTAGCACATGAACAACCTCCTCTGCTGAGCCCAATCTGAGCCTGAAGAAAACCTTTCATTTCTCTGTGGGAGTTCTCATGACACGTAGGAGATTATGCGCTCCTGATAGCCAGGGTGCTGCATGGAGTTACTTGCACACTGGGACAGAGTGGGTGCCTGACCATTTCTGTGGGGAAGAACGCAGCTAACACATCAGACAAGCTGTGCGGACACGAGGCTATGGCACAGCTTTGGAACAGTTGGTTCATGCCTGGAGTTGCTCAGACCGGTGAGAGGTTTAGTCATGTGCTTTTATTTTTGCTGAAAGTCTCTGCTTGAGCAAACAGTTGCATCACTAATTGCTAAATATGACATTATCAGACTGTACTTCCTGGGGGTGAGGGGACAGGAAAGGACTTAATTACAACCCCTTTCGTCTCTCACTAATGGGAGAGAACGTTAACATGCCCCCGTGCTGCCTTCCCAAAGGGCTGGGCTATAATCTCCA
The DNA here is from genome assembly GCF_008632895.1 of Mastomys coucha. Taxonomy (NCBI): domain Eukaryota; kingdom Metazoa; phylum Chordata; class Mammalia; order Rodentia; family Muridae; genus Mastomys; species Mastomys coucha. The sequence continues at coordinate 79,266,789 of NW_022196895.1, forward strand.
GGTATTAATGAGAGGAGAGGGACTGACCCAACCTGTGGATGTCATTGCTTTACCTGAATTTACTCAGCAGCTAACAAAATAGGTCTCTTTCACTAAAGACTAATTTTCACATTAAAAAAAAAAAAAGCTATATTATGGGCCTAGTGCTGTTAAATTGCTGGGCACAGTGGGGAACCCTGCACTTACGCTGGTAATATTAAGCACAGAGAAAATGCCTTAGGTGTGTACCCCGCTGCCTGTTAATTCAGACCCCAGATAATTTTCTTTCAGTGAAATTCCACCAGGTGGCACAAAATGTCTCAAAGTGCCTCTGAGCGTACTCTGTGGGCCGAAGTGAGGTAGAGGAAAGATGAAGGACTTGAGGAGCAAGGAGCCTCACCTGCTCTCTCGGAATGCACGCCTCCTTGCCCTCAATCAGCTTTTGCAAAGGCAAAGGAAAAAAAAAAAATCCATAGCAATATATGCATTCTATATGAATGCTGGACGGTAGTCTTTTGAATAATTTATGGACAAGGAGGAAGACACAGGAAGCATAGTGGGAAGAAGGAACAGGACGGAGGGGTGGGGGATTTGGCAAGGTTGCCAACATGCCAAATCTAAATTCATCAATTTCGTTCAGCAGTCTCCCCGTAAAAGTGCTTCTGTGAATTTAAATGCAGAACTCCTCATACAAATTGTAAATGTTCTGTCATGCTGGGAAACTGCAGTGATTTCAAAGATTTGTAAAGTTTAACTGAAGTGAAAATTATCAGTGCTCAGAGAAGACTAGGGGAAGTGTCATGAAATAAAGTAGAATGTTTTACTAAGTCTATATACTCTACCACCTCTGAGAATAGTCAGTATTCACCTAGCCTCGCACAGGGCCTTGTGCTCATCAGCTGGTTTTTTTTGTGTTTGTTTTGTGTTTGTTTTGTTTTGGTTTGTCAACTTGACACAAGCAAGCTAGGGTCATCTGGAAAGGGGGAACCTCAACTGAGAAAATGCCTCCTTTAGATTCGTCTGTGAGCAAGCCAGTGGGGCATTTTTCTAAATCAACTCTTGATGTGGGAGAGCCCAGCCTATTGTGGGAAGTGCCACCCCGGAGCAGGTGATCCTAGGCTGTACAAAAAATTGAACTGAGGAAGAAGTAGAGAACAAGGTAGTCAACAGAATTTCTCCATGGCCTCCGTTTCAGTTCCCGCCTCCATGTCCCTGCTCCAGCACTAGTGCCGGCCTCCCTCCATGATGGAGTGTGTTGTGAGAGTTTTAAGGTGGAATAAACCCCCTCCTGCCAACTCAATTTAGGTCACTGTGCTTTATCACAGCAATAGAAACCCTGTTGGAAAGGGCCTTAGATGGGATGTCTACTGAATGATCAGGTATAAATGTGAGAGCATGCAGTCCTGATTAGAGGGAAGGCCAGTGACCAGGGAGTCCGCAGCTGCTCACACTGGTGCCTCAGCCCCATAAGCAGACTCTACCAGTCTTGCAAATGACCCTGCAAGTTCTGCAGGGGTTTGAAAACTTCTGCGGGGATTTGAATGTATCTGCAATTAAGAGACATGGATTGAGGATGCTTTGCTTTTCACACTAAACGTATGTCTTAATTGGTTGTTTTTTTTTCCTTTATTGTGATAAATATCATGACCAGAAACAGTTTGGGGAGGAAAGGTTTTTATTTCAGCTTCTGCTCATGCCATGCTCCATCACTAAGGGAAACCAGGGCAGGAACTCAGGCAGGAGCTGAGGCAGAGGCCACAGAGCAATGCTGCTTCTGAGTTGCCCCTCATACTTCCTCAGTTTATTTCTTATGTACCGGGGACCGCCCACCCAGGGATGGCACCACTCATAACGGGCTGGACCTTCCCCCTGTCATCACTAATCAAGAAAATGCCCCCCAAACTTGCCTATAGGTCATTCTGATAGGTTAAGGCATTTCCCAGCTGAGCTTGTTCTCCTCAGATAACTGTTATCGTGTCAAATTGACAAGCAACTGGTTAGCACCGTGTGGGTTGGTCCCAAGAGCTTCATGCTAATCGGCTCTTGACGAGAACCAAGCAAATCAATAACGCCAGCTGATCTAGGAAGTGACCCTTGAAATCTTTTCTTAATTTAATTTTTTTTGAGAATTTTATACACTTGTATTTACACTATGCTCAATCCTCATCTTCTGCTCCAACTCCAATGTCCCCCACAGTCCTCAAGCGTGCATCTTCCGTATAATACTCTCTCTCTCTCTCTCTCTCTCTCTCTCTCTCTCTCTCTCTCTCTCACACACACACACACACACACACACACATACACACACACATACTGTGGAGTCTATTTAATGGTGATCATACATATGATCATATGTGCATGTAATAGTCTTTGATCATATTAGAAGGGGGACATCAGCTATGATGCTTCAAGCACTCATCAGCATTACATGTCCCAGGACTCTTAAGAAGGTGGCTACTCTCTCCCAGAGAAATGGAGAAACAAGATATGTATTCACACAAATATGATACAGAACTGTGTTTAAACTACAGCTTGGAAGATGCAAAGCTGAATGTTTCAAGCAGCAAGCATGTAAGATCAAAGGGGGCAGAGGCAAGACCCAAACCAGGTTGGGAAGAGTGCAGCTTGCTCATTAAGCTGGACTGTGGAGTGCATGAAAGCCAAGGGCACCAGATCCTAGGTTTTAGATGGATTTCTTTCATTAAGCTTTATTTGTATTTATTTATTTTAACGTTTAATTCCATTTTACTCATTGCGTGTGTGCGTGTGCATATACATGCACACCATAGACCAAGTGTGTGGTGGAGAGTCCATGTGGGGGTCAGTTCTTTCCTTCGATCACATGGGGTCTGGGGACAGAAGTAGCTGATCCGGCTTGGTGGCAGTACCTTTCCCCGAAGGCCAAGACTTCTAAACCTTAATCAGTGTAAAACCAACAACGTTTCCGAGTGAAGCTATGGCGTGATGTTCTATGTAGTAGGAAGCATGAGATGGCAGTTATGCATAGAATGTGTTTGAGTGGAAGTAGAATGAACTCGTGTTCACTATTACTGAGCCCTTTCAGGTGCCACGGTTTCGGATAAGTACAAAACTATGCTCTGTCTTGCACTCCAGCCTTGCTGCAAACGGTAAAGGTGCCACACCTCCACTTTAACATCAAGGGCAGTTCAAGCACAATGCTGCTTGGAGGGGCTCTTGCCTCAGCACACAACATAACAGTGGGGCAGCAATCAGAGCACACTTTAGTCTGGTCTCCTTTCTGTCTGATCCGAAAGTGACATGGCGGTTCTAAGTACAAAGTCACAACAGCTGCTGGGGCAGGATGGGGAGAGGAGATTCTTTGAGGAACATTTCCCTACTAGAATGGGACACACACACACACACACACACACACACACTGCTGTTTTCTATTGTTAATTCAGTTGTAGAAATTACACCTGGGGAGAATCTCCTGGGATTTTTCTTTTAAATCCAGACATATGCAAGAAACAATATTGTGAGTAATCTGTCCCTTTCTGATACTGGGGCAAAACGATCAGAAGCACGCAAAGGTCTCTGGGTCCATAGCCACCCAAAGGTCGCATTTCATGTTTGTTTCAACTCCCAAGCTGTGTTTCAACAGGCTTAACCATGCCATGATTCTAATCTCGATGCTTTCCAAAAGCACTGATTGTACTTAGCCTTACGCAACACTTCATCTTCAAGTTATTGTTTATGCAGGCCATGTGTATGTGTGTTGCTACCCTGAAAACCTCTGGGGCTCTGCATCCTGGGGAGCGTTGTCCTTGCTGGCTTCCTCACCTTGGGAAGGGCTGCGGTGCCCACGACTCAGGGTGTCTATTTCATGGCGTAAATGAGGTAACACAACATTTTACCACTATCCACGCGATACATTCCAAGACCCCAGAGCATACTGCAGCCCCTATGGTGATACGGGGGGCTTAAGACCCCTCTCTACATGTGCATGCGTCATGTATGCACATATAACATATATGAATACATTGTATAAAATCTGCGTCTACAACTATACCTCTATGTATATCATTCACGTGTATCTATATCATATATATTTGATAATTTTATTTTTTCTATTTCTCTCTCTCTCTCTCTCTCTCTCTCTCTCTCTCTCTGTGTGTGTGTGTGTGTGTGTGTGGTATACATGTGTTTTTACATGCATCTTTGCACATATGTAGGAGGACTTTTGTGGGGGTTGCCCTCAAAAAACTATATCCTCTCTAACTGTTAGTCAAATGAAGTCATAAAGTTCTTCTTTTCTTAAATTGCTCCTTGCCAAATACGTGGTTGCTGCAACAATAGTAACTATACATGCCTACCTATCCATGCAATACAAATCAGGCACGGTAAAAAGTTAATGATCATAGCTTAATAAAATAGAGTAATTTAAATAATTCAGTGTAATAAACGTTATTTAAGATGTGCCATGACTCTGGAATCTTCCATTTCATACTTTTGAGCTGCAGTGTTCCTTAGAGCTCTGCTCTAGAGCTTGACCTGGTAGGACTGTTTTGTTTTCGGTCTTCAGGTTTCCTTTGCAGAGCTGTACGTTACTGATAGACCGTGTATCCTTGGCAGAAAGGCAGCACTTTGGCTCTGTGTCCTTCATTTCTGCTGCTTAGTCTGTTCATCCAATAGAACAGGCACCTGGGGCCTCTTTTGCAGGAAACCATGAGGGTGCCTAGGCAGAGGCAGTCCTCCTATGCCATGTGGCCTAGAAAGACTCCCTGCCAAGGGTTATGTGTCCTGTGTTTTGAAGAGTGCATAGGCATCAGGAAGTAGGAAGGTGACATCAAGTGGCACTGTGATAGGGAAGTGGGCATGTGTCCTTTCTTGGAAGGTAGAGGCCCACCATGACTGTTCACAGTGACTCTTCCTGCTCTCAACTTCCTGCCTAGGCTCTGTGACTTCTGCCGGTGACTGCCATGACTCCTTCCATTTCTCATCCTATCAACAGTCGGGAGACATTCAGGGAAGAGCCTGGAAAGTCACTCCTGAGCAGGAGGTGAGCCACCGCAGAGTATCATCTGAACTCCTCTGGAGTTCAGAGGCTGGTAGGCTCTCCCTGTGAACCTGGTGTTTGTTTCACTGTTGTGATTGTTGTTGTTGTTGTTTTGCTTTCTTTTTTTTTCCCCATCATTACTTCCTCCCTCTTCCCGAAATCCCTGTTCCCCTCTTGGAAAAAAAAAAAAAGAGCCTGCCTTCAGGTACCAACATATCAGAATGGAAATTGAGCTGGCATCTATGCACATGATCCTGTGAGTAATGCCAATCTCAGGGATGCAGAGACCTTTGCCGGAAAGCAGGGACAAGAGCTCTTGCACTCTGTCTAGCATGTGGGAGTGGTGGACCGAGGGATTGACGGGATTGTGGATTGCTTCAAACTCAGAAGATGGCATGACAGTTGAGGTTGATGTCCCGCCGTACGGAACATTCCAGGTCAGATGGAATCTTTGCTGGACTCTTGACTGGGCAATGAGAGCTATGGAGGAAGTTGCCCACCGGAAGGCCCTTCGCTCCTGCTTCCCGGATATTGTCAGGCTGCTTCGTAGTTCCTCGACAAGCTCCAGACAGTCTGCCGCTTCGTTTCAATGTGTTTGTTCAACCAGCTTTGTATCTTAAGATCCTTTCCGAGGGCATTTGCTCGCATCACGTGAGAAACTGCTGCCGCTTTGCCTCTGATATCCCTGCGATGTTCTTTGTAGCAAGGCTGCGTAGCAACGCTGCGCAGCAGGCCCTATCTTCCTTCTCACAGGCATGTTCTAATCACCTTCAAACATATGTTCCTCATCATTTTACACAGGTAAATGGCAATGCATAAGGCATAATGTGTGTGGCAGAAATGGTGTCAGTCTAACATCTGAATCTCACTTCCTAAGCTTCAATCCTAAAGAAATCCATCTCCTCTTTAGAAGTGGAAACTTCTAGATGTTAACAGTGTCAGGTTCCCTGGTACCGGAGCTCAGGGATGCAACTTGTCTACACGGTGAGATCACACACTCTAGCCACCAAGGGTCCAGTAGTGTCCACCAGAAGGAAGCAAGGTGGCACTGTCTGCATGAAGCCCTCCAGGCGGAAGGCGGCCGGTTCCTGGCATGAAATGGCCTCTTGTACTATTACAGCCAAGTTTCAGAGTTCAGGTTCAATGCAAGCAGGCAGCTTGTTTGGGAAATGTCATTTGAAACATCACCTCAATATTCCTCTTCTGGCTTCCTCTGGTTTGCCAATTGTCTATGTATAGTGACAATCACCACAAGACCTGCCTCAGCTCCAAAGGTCTTTGCTCCAGTGGGCATGATAAGGTGACTCTGCCATTCGAGCGTGTCTGGTTATTTGTTAAACTTACTCAGACCCAGGAAGGAAGCTTACAGTGGGTCCTTGATGAGGCAGAGGATTTGCCAGTTTGGGGAATCTGCCTTGAAAAGATGCTCTGTAAAGGTCAAAGCCACACCTTGAAAGAGTAAGTGGCAGAGGAGACAGGTGGACTGTGGTATTCCGTCTGAGCATGCTTGCTGGAGAATGCAGTCTAAGGCGGAGTGAGCATCAAGGAGCCTGTGTGTAGTCTACACAGATGGTGCTCCCAGTAGGATTACACATCCCAGGGAACTTGTGAACCATATGGAGGGGAAGGTTCCCCGGCTGAGAGTTCCGCTCCATTATTTCGCTTTGGAAGTAGCTCATTGTGATCAGCCTTGAATTGTCAGATGGGAGCCAATGGGTATCAGAATGGTATATTTGCTAGAGTTGGGAACTGCTCATTCTTAGCTTAATCACAAGGAACACATGGGTACAACCATAGTATATTCTGAGACATGCCACCAGGATCCTTCACAATACCAAGGGTTCTGTCATGTAACTGTAAAGAGAATCAGTGCCCTGCATTGTTCTAGAAATCAAGATCATCCCAAGTGCAGTGGGATGTGGCTTGGCATCTGAGTCTTGCAGGCTCCTGGATAGGGTCTGGCTTTGTGATGGGACATTGGACTTGGTGGCAGGGGGAACAGTGTCCTTGCCTTTCTAGCACGGGGTTCTGTCTATCACTGTCACCATGCATGGCATTTAAGAGAACCAGCCTGTGACTTTCTCTTCACCTTTCAATGTCTTTGTAAACCAGGAATACACAGAAGCCAAAGTTGGGGCAGAGAAATGGGCTTTCAACCCATATATTGGAGCTACCTAAACCTGGAGAATTTCAGTTCCAGTATCCCCTCCTCAGGAGTGCAGGCCCAGTGCCCAAGCACCATGGTGAGCTGTATCCTCCAATTTTCCATCAAAGATCTCTGTGTGTAGCCTTAGAAGAAGAAACACCAAGACTGGAGAGGGCACTCCTTGGGGGGTGATGTGTTCTGTTTGTGTAAACATGTGAGCCGAGAATCCAGGCCCAGAAAGACGGGAGGAGAAGCGGCAGCAGCACACCAGCTGGCACAGGCTACACAACAAACAAAAGCTGACAAAGTTGCCTGCCATGTGCACAAGCGACTTCCAAAGCCTTCAGTGACAAAAGGCGGAATATCTGTTGGCAGAGTGCCTGTCGCTTGTTCATCGCCTGTGTGTGCCAGTCCTGCAGGGGAGAACTTGAAGCTCCAAAGGTCACAAGAAAGGGTGCAGTCTGACTTGATCCACAGCCCTACCCCCAAAAGGGACAGGGTGTTATTCTGCTTGTTGTAAACCCCTGTATTGTGCCCATGCTGCTGCCTCCACACCCCGTTTCTGTGGGTGTGGAGTTCCCAGGACCCATGGAGGACAAGGAGGTGGGTTAGACCTCAGAGCGAGTTTCTTTACCCTCTTAAAAAACTCCTGAAACAAAATGTCCTGTTCAGACAAGGAAGTAGGCCTAGAATGGATTCGCTGTCAGTCATCTCTGTTTCCACCCATGCTAAGCTTGCTTCTTAGCTCTCATCCTTTTTACATCAGGAGGCTCTTATGGAGGCCCACCCAATCTCATCTGGGTCAGGGGGGCAAGCGTTGCTTCTGACTGCTGGAGTAGAATATTCCAGAACACCAGGAAAGCACCTGAGGTCAACAGAGTGACCACAGCAGGCATATGTATGAAGGTGAAAGAGAGTCGATGGTGGAGCCGAGAGACCCAGGCTCTCTCTGATGTGAGCAGTGGATCTGGGCAGCAGAGAAGATACCCACGTCTTTTGACATTTGGACCAAGGAAGTAGCAGGAGGCCGCTGCAGCCAGGGCACTGCCTCCAAACCACACAGCCAGTGGACAAGGCTAGGAAAGAGAAGAGGAGCCACTGGCATGGTCAAACACTTTGTGATGTGTGTGTGTGTGTGTGTGTGTGTGTGTGTGTGTGTGTGTGTGGCGTGTGTGTGTGTCAGAGGGAAACAGAAGAAGCACAATTTGTAGCACACACTCATACTGACCGAGTCCATTTGGACCTGCAGGTCTAAGTACCACTTACAAATACTCTCCCCAAGCCTTGACGGTACAAACTATGATATATATTCCCACCCAGTTATAAAGCAATTACCCCCATGACTTTGGGCCAAAAGATTGGATATCTGTGGTTGGAATGATCACCCTGTAAATCATCATAATGAGGGTAATTAGAAATGGGCTGTTGGATTAAGGCTGAATTACTTTGGAAGAAGACCTTTACTTTTCTTTGGTGACTATCTCCTGTTAGGTACCCGCCCCCAACCCCATTTTCTCCTCTCACTGAAGAATCAACACTGAACACATCCCAGAATGACAGCTAGAGCATTTCAGACTCCATATTGGAGAATTTCTATGCTGACTGTGACTTTGGCTAATGAGAGGAACTTGAATCAAGCAAATGGACCCAGAACAAAGTCAATGGCATGTATTCAAAAGATGTGACCGCTTGCCATCGGGTCTCCTAGAGAACTTGGTTAGTCATGTGCTTCTTATTCTATTAGTAGGAGTTTAATAATGATTATATTAGTGCGGTAGCTATTCCTTAGAAGGAATGATGGACTAAGCTACAGAAGTCTCAATATATATGTAATTGGGCCAAAGGAAATGGGGAATTGAGTCATTTCTCAATGAATTTGATTAATGTAAATAATTTATCTGGATACTACCCTTCCCACACCATACTTATTCTTTAAAATATAGGGCATGCTTTCCTTAAATAGATTTTCCTTGCAGCTCCTCAATTCATAGGAGACTCCACATGTAGCAGCAGCAGGGAGGAGGCCCAGAAACAGCAAAGCTGAGGACCCCTGCCAGCCTCACCAATTGCTCTTTACATGTACTTCTATGTCATACGGTACCCAATCTCGGAGCCTTGGGTTCTGTATTCTGAAAAATGCAGGGTCCAGACCGAATTAATCGCTCAGTTCTGAGCTAGTGTTTCACGTGCTATTTCCACAGAGAGGGACTCCCTCAGAGAAAAACATCCTGTTCTTTGCATTTACATGGTAGGTGATATATCCTTAGTCCTCATCAATGGGACAATAAGCTGTGTTTTTTCAAAGTATTAAACATACATTTACCATAGGATATGACAGCTTCCTCTGAGTGTTTACCCAAGAGAACTGAAAATTTATGTCCTCACAAAACAACGGCACTCAGATGTTTATAGCTGCTGTATTCATCTTCATACCAAACTAGAAACATCCAGATGCCTTTAAACGAGTGCATGCAGAACAAACCAGGGCATAGTCAGACAAAGGAAGGATACTCTGAGATAAAAAAGGAGGTAAGAACGCAGGAAAGAGCAGGGAGGGACTGCAAGTGGCTCCCACGCTAAGTCAGAGAGGTTGACTTAAAAACTCAGCCACACACACTGTGTGATCCTATGTGTGGGATACTCTACAAAGACTGATAACTACTTAGTGGTTGTGTGGCCCGGTTGGAAGGAGCCATTACTAACCAGGTGGGGGCAGTGCACAGAAATGTTCTACAATCTCTCTCTTTTTTTGTTGTCTTGTCTTTATTCTGAAGACAGTCCTGCTGTGCAGCTTAGGCTGGTCTCAGGCTCACTATGTAACCCGAGATGGCTTCAATATCCTTCCACCTCCTGGGTGCTAGTATTACTGATATAAGCAACCACATCCTGCTTGCCAGGGTTTTAGCTTGGTTGTAGCCATTTGCATCACTTGACATTTGTTAAGACATGGAGCTACACACACACACACACACACACACACACACACATACACAGGGAGAGAGAGAGACAGAGAGAGAGAGACAGAGAGACAGAGAGACAGAGAGAGAGGTGAATCTTATTCTGTAAAACTGTACTTAATAACAAGTATCAAACAGTCTAGTATCTTTTACCAAACTGGTCCTTAAGGGAATTCAAATCTAAAAACTAGAGTTTGAAAACTGCTTGTAGCTAACACATGTGCAGGGATTATTTTGTTTCTTTCTCACTGTGATACACAGTTGAGAAGAGAAACCGAAGTTTCCAGTGACTAAAATCCACACAGAGGGTGCTGCTCTGACTGGCTAAGGGTTATGCCCACAAGAGCTCAGCCTGCCTGGTTCCCGAAGGTTCCTTTCTGCTCCAGAGAAAGTGGCTCTCTCATTTGCATCCACTTCCAAGGATTTCCTTCAGGCAAGCCCCAGGAGCCAGCCACCTGTAGCCAGCTGCCTGCATGAACAGAAAGGTCTGGGGCAGCTCCTGGTGTGCTCCTAGGTGCTGCAAAACATGAGGACCCATGGAACCCACCTCTGACTCTCCAGCACACAATGCAGATGTAAGATTTCTGTGTCTATCCACACGGGTGTGGCAACATAGATGTCACCAGTCTATGCTGAAACACTATAAATGTGGGTGTCTCATCTAGTGCTCCATCCGATCTCTGAGATTATAGTTCATCTAGTTATGCCACAGCTTGATAATGTTTTAAAACCTATCAAACTGATGGAAAATATTTTACATTAAGTGACTGCATGGTATAGGCTATCAAATACACATGGAAACTCTACACATGTGTACTGTTTATTGTAGATTCCAAATTAATCCAGTTTTATATAGCCATACAATTAAGTTTGTACTTCTCCTGTTCCCCATGTGTATATACTTACTTCTAAGTGTAAGGAGGGAGATAAGATCTGTGAATGCCTACTGTGTTCATACTCTCTGAATCACAGACAGAGATACTGAGAGAGTCTGCTCTCCAGATTATACAAGGAAAATGCACACAACTGGATTATTGGAAACTATACAAACCAACAATATGACCATTTCATGGTATGGTTAAGGATCAGATTTTTACTATGGGTGTGACAGAGAGAAAAGCTGAGGGCCTCTGGAAGAGTCCAGAGCAAAACCAGAAGAAAGTAGACTCAATATGGACCCAGCCATGAGAGAAACAGGAAAAGTTGGAGGAGGAGGAAGAGGAGGAAGAGGAAGAGGAAGAGGAAGAGGAGGAGGAGGAGGAGGAGGAGGAGGAGGAGGAGGAGGAGGAGGAGGAGAGCCAGGAAGATGAAGGGAAGGGGAGGAAAATGGGGAAGGGAAGAGAGATGTGGAGGGAGAGGAGTGGGAGGGCAAGGAGGAAGAGGAGGAAGAGGATGGACAAGGAGGATGAGGAGGAAGAGGACGAAGAGGAGAGAGAGGTAGGAGAGTAAAGGAGAGCAAGCTTGGCAAGCGTTGAGGCACCACAGAGAGTTGTGCGTCCTTTCTGCCTTTTGGAATTTGAGGAAATGGAATTTCCTTTGGACTTGACAGAAACACAATTTCCTGGCTACTTTCAGTGAGACTGGGTTAGTGGCGCTGGCCCAGTGGTTAACGGTGCTTGCTGCTCTTGCAGAAGACCCAGATTTAATGCAACCTACCCACGTGGCAAACATCCTTCCCAAGTTCCAGAGGATTTGACTTTCTTTTCTGGCCTTGTAACCAGTGTTTCTAAGTGGTAGATACACATACATGCAGGTAAAACTTACATAACATTAAATTAAAAAACAATCTTAAAACAAATAGGTTGATGATTTCTGTGGACCAAGCATCTCTTCTGTATACAGGTTGCCAAATACAAATTTTGTTCTGATCCCAGCACTGAAAGAAAGCCCCATGTTTGAGTCATCGAGTCAACTTGGTGAAGTTGGTTAATCAAACTACAATGTAGAGCCTATCTATATACAGCTATCGAATACCTTCAATTACCCTCAAGTAGACAGAAATATCAATTCATAAGATGCTAAATTTCCAGTGTTCTATTTCAGTGAAAAGTTTTCAGAGATGCATTTATTTTTACTATATGACTATTTGTATATGCAGGACATGCATGTCTAGTGCCTCCCATGGGCTCCAGAAGGCATCAGAACCCACGAGTCGGGAACTGGAGATGACTGAGCCCTCATGGGTGCTGGGGACTGAACTAAGGTCCCCTGTGAGAGCAACAAGTGCATTTCATCTCTTAGCCAACCCTGAGAAATAATCCCCGACTGTTGCTTGGTTATTACTAATTTTTCAACGTCTTTTTTTTTTCAGCCAAGATAAGGTTAGCAAACTGTAAAGACTCAGGATGAATCTGCAAAACTGTGGAAAACTGAGAAAAAGACCAGGGGAATGGTAGGTGGGAGGCAAGGGCAGTCCCCAGTGCCCAGGCCTGCTCTGCATGGTGCCCAACTGCCTTTACCAGGAGGGCAGAGCATGGTTACCACCCAGTGCTGGAGGACACTGGCCGCCTTTCTCTTTCACCATACAACTAAAAGGCTTACAGGAAGGAAGCGGCACACAACCATGAAAGCCCAGGTAGAGGGCCTGTATTTGTCAGTGTTCTCCAGAAATAAAGAATTAATGAGTAGGTGATAGATAGATGATATAGAGGTGATAGGTAGACAGATAGATGATAGATAGATTTAGATAGATTTAGATGATATATGGTATATAGATAATGTGTATGTGTATATATAATATGTATATATAACATGTATATACCTATTTTATATATGTGCATATATATGTATAATGTGTATATGTAATATGTATATATAACATGCATATATCTATTATATAATATGTACATATATACATATAATATGTATATGTAACATGTATGTATCTATTATATAATATGTGCATATATATGTATGATGTGTACGTGTATATATCATATGTATATATAACATGTATATATCTATCATATATAATATGGGTATGTCCTATATTATATGTAATACATTACACATGCATATATTATATACGCTAGGTAGAGGGCAGTTTGAATGAGAATGCCCCCATAGGCTTTGGCATTTGAAAGCTTGCCTGCCAGGTGATGGTGGTGTTTGAGGAGAGTTAGGAGATAGGGCTTTGTTGGGGGAATCACGTCCCTGGGGGTGGGCTTTGAGCGTTTAAAAGCTGCTATGAGTTTCTCTTTTCTTTGTGTTTTTCCATTTCCTGCCTTATTCATTATGCTGTCTGCTGCCATGCTTCGCTGTGGCAATGGAAATAACCTCTGCTCTCTGGAACTGTGCTCACATAAACTCTTCCTGCTGTAGGCTGCCTAAGTAATGTGCATTGCCACAACAATAGAAGAACAAGTAATGCGAATAGATAGGTAAGACATGCAGGCATAGAGGGGAACATATGCATTCATATGCTAAGTGAGTAGTAACTGATAAACTGTAGATAGATTAGAAGGGTAGAAATAGATGATAGGGAGATAAGACAGGGAGGTGAATAGACAAAATGATAGATGTGGGATTGATAGAGTAAATAGACAGTAGATAATAGATAAGTTGGTAAGCTATCCAAATATATTGAATGACAGATGGTAATAGATGATAAGTAAATAGATAGATAGATGATAGATGAATAGATAATAAATGATAGATAAATAATAGATGATAAACATAATAAATGATTGATGATAGATAATAGATAGAGGATAGATTGATAGATACTACATGATAGATTATTGATAGATATAGATGATAGCTAGATACTAGATAGATGATAGATAAATACATAGATAATGAATGATAGATGATAGATAGATACATGATAGATAGGTATAGATGATAGATAGTAGCTGATAGATGATAGCTAACTAGATGATAGCTATATAATAGATGATAGATAAATAGATAATAAATGGTCAATAGATAATGATAGATGATAGATAGATAGATAGATAGATAGATAGATAGATAGATAGATAAGTAGATGATATTATGTAGAGAGGTGACAGCTTGTTAAATGATGGATAGATGGATGGATGGATAATATATGCTTGTAAGAATGATGGATGGATGGGTAAATGATAGGTAGACAAGACATTATAAAAGCTGGGCATCAGGAAACTTTACATGAATACCAAAAAGACCTGTAATAGGTCTCCCACAAGTTGGAGACCTAGAGAAGTAGAAGACCTGACAACCAGGAGGCCAACAATATACTTTTCAGTCTAAGAACTCAGGAGCAATTTGGAGGAGGGTGGGTCCAGTACCCATGTTGAAGTACCAGAAGACATGGAGATTTTAATGACCAAGGGCATTAGCAGAAGTACATGTGTGAAGATTCATCTTGACGGTACACCCTCGATTAAACTGAGAAGCTCCTATGAGAGTAGTCAAGCGCACATCTGTTTGTATCCTAGTAGCATCCAGGGTTGGATAGATCATCAGGGCTCTAATCTAATCAATCGTTTAACCCATGGAGGGATCTGAATTTGAACAGATTCTTACAAAGTAGGTGGTGAAGCTGAGGAAAGAGGTGAAGCTGGATGGAAGGAAGCCGTGTCTGGTGTCTGTGCCTTGTCCTACACTCCTGGGCTCATTTGCTCTCTACTTCCTGTCTACTGTGAGCTTTAGTAGTTTCCTCCTCCACATGCTTCTGTCACCAAGGTATGCTGACTTCCTGTGGGCCCCAAATAAGCAGAGCCAAGGTCTATGGACTGAATATTTTGAAAATGTCAACACAAATAAATCATTAAGAACTCTCTCCCTTTACATTGTGTCCTGTGTTTTGTCATCGTGGGGAGGACAATGACTAATGTATGTGTCGAGTTTGGAAGCAGAGAGCTTACTGGCCTTTTCTCTCCCTTCTGTTGTGTGTTAGGATGGAGCCCCTCAGGTTGAAGACGCACTTCTCCTCACAGTCCACAGATGCACATGCCAATCACCTCCTGAACCATCACTGTGTTTACTTTCCAGATATTCTTTGGTGCAATCAACATGTGTCCCCCCCCCCAACCCCCAGGATCCAACCCTGCCTCCCCATTATACTGAGCGTCATGCTTTATAAATCTGTGACCCCTTGATGAAGCTAGACATGGGAGGAAACCTGTTCCTCACCTGGGTACAGGCAAAGCCAAGGATCCCTACAAGCAAGGGATGCTATAACCTGAGGGGACTGCCAGCCCTGATGCTACTGTGGGACAGCCTGGAAGCTGAGGATGCCTTTGCAGATGAATGTGGGTGAGTAATTCAGCAATGGGAAGCACTAACTTTGAAGGAAAAAGTCTATGAATATTGTATTGCTTTAAAAGAATTCTATTGTGTAAGTTGCTCATGCTCCCGTCAACAGTCTTACACCTGTGCTTGTGCAACATGAAGTATAAAGTACAAGGGGGGTTGTTGCCATGAGGAAGGGGGCTCAGAGCCAAGTTAAGGAGGCTCACCAAGGCCAATGAGGGTTGAGAATCATCAAAATACATTGCATGCACATATGGAATTATCACTGAATAGTTAAATTTAAAAAAAAAAGAATTCCTTTTTTTATTAGTAGTTGGCCAACAACATTTCACTCCATTACTGTTGCTACGTTTTGCAACAGTTGCAGAACCATGTTCTTCTTGAACTGTGTAAAGAGGAGGATGGCATTTGTATTGTTGCCTATCAGTCTTTGGAGAATGAAATACTTGCTGTGTGTCCCAGGGTGGAGCGGTTCTAGGCAGCTGCTGGCCACTGGGCAGCACAGCTGGCTAGATAGCCACTGGGCAGCACAGCTGGCTAGATTTGAGGAGGTTCTTCAGAAGAGAAGGAAACAGGAAGAAACAGTAGCTTCCTTAATTGCTTCTAACGAAAGCATGAGTGAAGGCCATTAGTGTGATTGGAATTTATCCAGGACATTAGGATCACCCACAAATGCCATGAGCTAGTTCACCCCCCCACCCACACACCCGCTAGTGCCCACGGCTTGACTCTAATGTCCCTTCTAAAAGGCAGAGCTCTTCCACACCGGGTTATTGGCTCGATATGACAACAGTAAATCTCTGGTGGCACTTCCAGCAGCACATAAGGAGAGAGTTCTCAGAAATGACCAATAATTGACCCGTATGACCTCCCTGAGCATGTGAGGTCTAACAGACTCTGACATCACGCACAGAATTATTTCCCAATAGGTACTTTGCATGTAATGCCGTTCAGCTCCTTGGAAAAATGAGCAAAATAGCGTTGAGCCAGAGGAGACTCTTCCTTGTCTCCTGGTGATAAATGAAATTGGGTTTTGACCAGTTGATGGAAAAAATTACCACTTATTATTTCTAAAATCAATGCTGAAATAATTAGATTTAGCAAATGGGATTCTTAGAAAAATGAAAAAAGAAAGAAGTCTTTTAAGGTCACCAAGGTGATTTCCTCCAGTTCATCTAGAATTCTATGGTCAGAATTCCTAAGGTTTCGTGGGCTTTGACAAAGGGCTTCAACTTTGAGTGCCAGTATTGACAAGTGATAAGTCTTCCTGATAGGTGGGTTAGCACTCCTCATGTGTTCTTGGGGACTTGAATTGGAACTTCTGGGATTGGGGCAGTGGCTGGGGCCCTGGCAGGATGGGAGGGCAGGCTACGCTATGGCTTCCCTGGGGTGGTCTGTGTGGTTTCCATATGATTTGAAAAAGGCTTTCTGGAAACAGAAGCTATTGGGTGTCTTGGTGGTTGAGACTAAGATGTCACTCAATGTCATTTCTACTTAGTTCTATTAGCCATTCACTGCTCCTGGGGACCAGTGGCATTTCATTTCATCCAGTGGCCTCCATCTTTGGAAACAACTCGGTACTCTCAGGTCAATATGGCTGTAGATACCCTTCACTCTGAAGTGGGTGAGCATGTCAGCTCCTTCTTGCCCCCCCCCCCTTTTTTTTGCAAGAGAAAAATCACTTGGTGAGCAAGGTCGGGGCACATCTCCAGATCACCCTTGACACCGACCTTGTCCATAGTACTTCCTCTAAGTTTGTTCTTAAGATGGTTTGACACTATTTGAGGACACTATTTGTTAGCCTACTGACTAACATGTGTTAACAGTTCTGGATTTGGCCTCCCACAATGATGATGATGATGATGATGATGATGATGTTGATGATGATGATGATGATGATGATGAAGAAGAAGAAGAAGAAGATGATGATGATGATGATGATGATGATGTGTCAGACATTCTTAGAACCCTTGAAAGTGATCCCAATTTTCTTTCTTTGACTCACAGGGAAACTGAGGCACAGCAAGGTCCACTTCCTTGGTCTACTGTGCAGCAGAGCAGTCTGGTCAGTATTTCCTGCCCCTCTTCACCCTTTATTACACTCTAGGAAAGACCCTGAGTGCCAACTCCAGGAGGCCTCCCAGACTCTTCGTATATCGTCAAGGGCCTAACCTATGGACCACACACCGCGGGTGTCTCAGAATAGCTGTAAATGTGGTCTACTACAAAATCCTAAACATAGCTAAAATCTGAATTTTGGGGTATTTTATTTTTGGAACTTGATTACATGACTCTTGGGTGTGTACTTTGTAGATGACAAGGTATGTCGCAATCTCAAAAAAGTTGGACCTGGCTGCAAGGCTAAGCTGTGCTCTCTCTTAACCCAGTTCTATCCTGGTACGGACAAAGAGGGAGTGTGCTGATTGGACTGTGTCATCAAGGCAGAAAGTGACAATGGAAACATGCCTCACAGGTGAGTGGTGGGTTCCTCCTCCTTCCCTTTTTAACTACAAGGAAGGATACCTCGAAAGGTACAACCGCAAGAACAGTGAGAGACCCACATCCTGGTCTCTTGTACCTTCCTGGGTCACTCTAAGCAATGAAGACAAGCCTAAGGACCAAGAGTCTCTTCAAGGGATGGTTCACCTTAGGCGCTGTGTTTTCTGGACTCCCCTAGACCCACAGCAATGCCTAAGGGCGTTCACTCCCACAGGACACCATGCTATGACGCTTCAGGAATCCATGGAGAGCTCAGGGATCAACACTGAGAGTTTCCTCCTGGGATCCGTTGCTGGTTGGAAATAGGAATGAGAAGCCAGGAAGGATTAGATAGAGGCCTGAGATAAATACTCAAGGTACTCAAAGGTGGTGTACCAGACACAGAAAACTGAAAAGTAAAACCAAACGTGAGCATGAAACATGGAAAACAAAGCTCTGGCTCTCTTAACTCATGCTGGGTTTGCTGTTTCCTTCCACATGCGAATGCCTTCTACCAATGGCTGGTCTAGCTGAGTCCCCTGGAAATAGCTTTGTGGAGGCGTTCAGGAGCCATGAGAATGCTGAAGGTATGGTGCTGCCACAAATCTACATGTGACAAGCTATTTACAGAAAGCTCCTGGATCTGTGAACAAGGAAGGTTCTAATTAAGTCTTCACTTTGGGCCGTGGGGAAGCTTATGGTCAGTGGACAGTGCCTGGTTATTTTTGTTTTTGTTTTTTTTAATCCCATCTATTTTTACTGGGCTTTTGTTGCTTTTATTTATGTTCAAGTGGATCTAGGGGCCTGACAGCTTGGGACTTCATAGGTGATATTTGGAAACAAGACTTCAATCTATTATTTCTCTCTCTCTCTCTCTCTCTCTCTCTCTCTCTCTCTCTCTCTCAGAGTTCTAGGACATTTGAAAATGTGCTTATAAAAATGATCATTTGGCTTGGTATTTTGGTCTCTTCCTACTTAAAAAAACGTGAATTAATCTTAATAATTGCAAAGAAATCATATATGGAGCGGTCCTCGGAAGGGTAATTACTCAAGTGCAGTGGTTTTCATTAAAAAGTTAACATTTATCTTATTATAGTAATTACCTTATTGCAGTAAATTGGCAATATTTTCTTATTCCTTCGATGATGTAGCATGGTAAGATAAGTTCACGCAATAAGATGTGTTTGAACTTGTTAATGAGAATCATGAATTATTTTTTTTAAAACTTTATTTTGGGGCGGCAACAAACAGCATACTTTATGTGTTTCTCTGTGTGACAGCCTTAGATTAGAACAAACAGCATCAGAAAGTGCTGGTTCACCCTGAATCTCCGAATGTCCATCCTTTGAGATGTAGACACTAAAGACTACTACTATGTAGTGTGTTATTAAGGGAAATAATGCCTTCTGTTCTTGACAGTCCCATTGTTTGTTTTTCAGACAGGGTCTCACTATGCAGCTTCGGCTATCCTAGAACTCAGCTCTCAGGGGAGACCAGGCTGGCCTCAGATGTTCAGCGATCTTGAGTGCTAGGATCATAGGCATTCACCCTTGTCATGCCTGACAATTCTCTCTCTCTCTCTCTCTCTCTCTCTCTCTCTCTCTCTCTCTCTCTCTCTCTCTCTCTCTCTCTCTCAGCAAGGGGGAGATGAACCACCAAGGAGCTGGTACATATTAACTCTCTCTACCACTAGGCTACATCTCCAGACCTTGACTCCTTCCTTTTTAGAGACCCTTTTAGAGACAGACTCACTCTGTGACTCATGTGGGCCTTAAACTCACAGTAATCCTCTTGCCCCAGCTCCCCCAGTCCCAGGATGACAGGCATGAGTCACTATGCCCGTCAGAGAATGGCACCTTAAAAGAACCATTCGGTGCCTGTCACCAGAAGCTCGCTGAGTTTTCAGTTAGCCAAAAACGATCTAATTCAATCTGCTTTTCATGCTCAGCCTCCTGTGTCAAGAAGCCCATGCAGATCTTCAAAATCACACAGTCAGGGTCGGGACAGGTAGGTCAGTGGGCTGTGTGCTTGCTCTGCCATCATGAGGACTTAAAATCAGATAGATAGCACCTATGAGAAAAGCAGGGTGCAGCTCTGTGCTCCGGCAATCCCAGCGCTGGGAGACAGCCATAGCAGGGTCGCTGGGGCTCGATGGCCAGCCAGTCTAGAGCACTTATTAGACACTGCCAGGAGAGACCTTGTCTCAAAAGTAAGGTAGGGAGTGGTCGAGGAAATCACCTGACATTGGCCTCTGATCACCACAGCACATGCACATCTGTGTATGTACACCCACAAGGATACATGCAGCCCTTCCACCCCCCCAACTACATACACATACAAGTTAAAAGGTTACGGAGCAAGCTGGTACACGACTAAGACTGGAATCTGTCTCTTGGCACATGTTTGATTACTAATATCTGTGAATGTTTACAATGTCAGTGTTGGTGCTTAAAGTGACCGTGTGGTACTAGCAGGCCGGTGAATCCCACACTCAAACCACCATGTCCTTCTACATGGTTTCCTTCTTCTATACACGAAGTGACAGACTTGTTCCAACGGAGCTGTTGTTGGTTCTTCTAGCCCCTTTGCTTCCCACAGACAAGGCTATCTGTCAACCCATCCTGCCATAAAATGTCTTCACAGATGAGTTCCTTTCTGTATGGACCATCTCTTCTGTTTCAGCATGGTGGCCCAGCCAATGATGAAACTTTTCGCTAGTAGATGCAGATAAAGATGCAGGAGAAACCATCAGTCAATTCTGAATTAGGCAAGAGGGTAGCTGCAGTCTCCCTCGGTGTTTCCATGGCATTTTGGACAACGTGATGGTATGAGAGAAACAAAGGCCAGGTGAAGGTTGCACTTGAGAGCTTGTTGGTCCACAGTTCCTTGGTCTGACCCTCAAGAGGCAAGCTGAACTGCAGCCAGGTACGATCTTCCAAATGCACGATTATCATACTCTTCTCTAGCCTGGGTCCCAAGAGGAGAAAGACATCCCTGCCCCAGGAGACTTTTCTCACCTGGAGTCACTAACAAATACAAATTCACAGTGTCAGGGACACACAATTTGATAGGTGCTTTGGAAGGAAGGAGGTAATCAAAGGAGACATCTTAAGGAACGGAAGAGGTCAGGCCCAACTCTGTAAAGCACTTCTTCAAATAAAGCCAGAGCTTGATGCCTCCTGTGTGGCCTCGTCTCACTTCTGGTAACTACAGGGGAAATTTCCACACTGCTGGATGTTGAAAGCCTGTCGGAAAGATTGATGGATGACTCTCTAACTGCATTCTATTTAAACAACAAAAAACCTCACCTAGAATCTGCTTCCCTTCAGCCCCACCGTTCCTGCACTAAGCTGAAATCTTCATAGTCATGAGACATTGTATCTTGCCACTCAGGCTGTTGCAAGTGGGTTTTCTTATTTCTTTTGTGTTAGGAAAGAAATGTTTCCAAGACGCCCGTCTTCACAGTGCCCATTATGAACAGTGTCTCAGACCTGCTTTTTCAAGCTCCTTCTATCTTCTCTGTTTCCTTAACCACTTTGTTCTTTCTGATACAATCTATTTGACTCTCAACATTTCAGTTTACAAAGAATCATGAATCATCAGGAAGACAGAAGAATCAAAATAACTTTTCTCTTCCATTCCTTACCTGCCTATCAAGATTGCTTTAGTGAAAGAGTAGCCATGGATAAGGCTTATACATAGAGAAGGAGTTAAGACTGATGATTTATTTTCCAAGAACTGGGTGATTTATAAGGGAGCATTTTTCTTTTCATATCGAGTTCTTCATCTGCTCCATAATATTTTCTCCAAATAGATAGTGTAAGAGAAAAATACAGCACATTATTATCTTAAAATATACCTCATCAATAAAGTAAAAATATATTCTACAAATTAGAAATGTCTCGAAGCAGAATTAATGCTGACCCTGTGAAAATCCTTGATTTTTGGAAATAGCCAAGTTACAGCTTTGAAAGATGATGTTCAGCGTTTGAGCGTGCTGTCTTCTTGTTCTATTGCGCTCTTCCTTATATTTCTTTTATACAGAACTGTTCGTATCAGTATAATTTCATTTCAGTTTAATGACATTTGCAAGACCAGATTTTCAAATCAACGCGTGCTTCCTGGTGGTAGGCGGGAGTGAAGTTTGGACAACACTCTTCAGCCTCTTGCAGCGGATCACATACTTGCCTGTCAAATGTCGCCTTGCTCCACACACACACACACCAGTTCTCTTACACCCTCGGACTTCCCAGCACTATGTCTCTTTGGATTCTCCTGAAGATCAGCTGGTCAAAGCTTCCCTTCTTCCACTATTCTTGGAAACAGCCATTCCTGAGAACCGGAGAGCAAAGGAGTCTACCAGCTGGAGAAGGACCTGGATGGAGGCATTGCTATGTGAAACTGCCTACTTCCTATGAGCGGACAGAAAACACCATATCCTCAGGAATGGAGTGTTCCCCAGCCAGGGCTGCTGGAGGACATACCATATGGTTTAAAAGCCTTCTGTGATCCCACAAGTCCTTAGCTTACCTCTCCGAACACAAAGGAGCCAAAGTTGCTGAGAGCCTAGGTTATGTCCACAAGGATTAGAATGGGCAAGAGCAGAGAGAGAGTGGGGAATGGAAAGATAAGTGGCATCAGTTAAGGAAACAATGGATCATGGACTCAAATACTTCGCCTGGACATTGCCAGATACCTTTGGAAATATGCATGTAGCTATCAGATAACAGGAAATGGAAAACCATATCCTAGTTGTAGTAGAGTCAGCTTTTCTGATGCCAGACCCCTTCTAAATCTCATCCTTTCAGTCTATTTCTTGGGAGAGAGGTAGGACATCTGGCAAGAGCTTGCTTTACCTGCTCAGAGGTGGGGCCACAGCAGTCCTGGGAAGAGCTTGTCTTCCCTGAGCATTTTTTTCCTGTGGAAGGCTGATATCTAGGAAGGACCAGCCATTATTCAAAGAGCTTTGCAAGAAGCCAAGAAGCAGAGCCAGTGCCTTTGCAGGAAGGCTGCTTGGTTGGAAGCCTAGACACTTTCCTATGTTTCTGTCTTCCTTGAAAACACTAGAGCCCATGTTATTGCAAAATGCACTGGTGAGGAAGAAACAAACAAATTTCAGAAGGCATGTGTACTGTCTAGTTCCTGCCAGTATGACACAAATAAACCTATTTGGAAATAAAGAAACTCATCTGAGTTGTCTCCATCAATGCCACCTGTGGGCGTGTCTGTGGGAAATTTTCTTAATCACTAGTAGATGTAAGAGGATGTGGGTGATGTCATCCTTAGGCAGGTGGGCCTGGGCTATATAAGGGGAGTTGCCAGGCAACCCAGAGGAAGCAAACTTGTAAGCAGCCTTCCTCCATGCTCCATCTCTGCTCTTACTTGAGTGTGTGGCATGACTTTCATCCATGGTGGACTTGGACTGAGACATGTAAGGCAAACAGACCCATTCTTTGCCCACATTTGTCTTTGTCAGTGTCTTATCACAGCCACAGAAAGGAAGGCTGGGACTGCCTGAGTGGTTTGTGTTGTATCCCACTGTAGCTGTGCCTGATGCTGTCTCCCCTGATGGCTCGTACATTACCTTACTCACAACCGCATTAAGTGAAAATACTCACACAGTTCAGTGTTTCTGCATTGGCCCTCCCCAAACACTCACCTCGATGTTGTCAGCCTTATAAGATATTCAGGGGATAGAAAGCCATGCAGCTTTCCAACTACCCCATACATCATGTGCTACCGAAGAGCTACAACAGCTGTGCTAAGTTCCTGGGAATAGTTTATTGTTAATAATTGATGCTTCCCAAATTTGCTTTCTGCTTGTTTGTTTTTTGGCAATCTTAGAGACTGTGTCTTTTGATACACCCAGGGAACCAGGACTCATTAAATATGGTATCTAATAGATGGTAAAATATAGCTCAACATCCATTCTCAATGAGAACAAATGAATGCACACTGAGTCAAAATTGATCTGCCTGTAATCCAGAAGTCATTTTAGGGTCCCACAGGGTCTCAGCGATGGCAGCATGGCGGCGTGACATTAGATACAGTCACATCTTCCTACCACTCACTCGGTTCTTCTCGTCTTGGCTTCCTTTCCATGCAAGTAAGGCAATTCTCTGCTGACTGGGTCTAGCCTGGGGCATTTGAGCAAAGATATGAATGTTCAGGACTTGCAGGGAGGAAAAAGCAAAGGAAGGCATAATCAAGAGGCTTTGCTGAGGCCGGGGTGAGACTTGTGGGATAAAGGCTTTTTCTAGACATGGTACAGGGTCCCTCCTTTGATATACTCTGTGACCTTATGATTTTCCCTATTTTAAACCAGGAGGGACAGAGGTGGTTGGAGCATAAGTGGTTTTCATCAGGCTGTCAGCTAGCCTGGCCTGCCTATTGACTCTCTCATGTTTGTTGGCAGTGTTCTGTGTCACTGGCAGTGTGAGGTCACATGACCCTGCACAAAGTACCCTTCACCCAGGTGGTTGAATGTCACACTTGACCTTTGCATCAGCCTTCTGGGATTCTCCTTGTTGGCACCCTCTGCCTTTCTGGCACATGACCATTGCTTTATTATCTAGAAATTTTCCTTTCAGGAACTCTCTACCTTTCTGTCACAAGACCAATGCATTGGTCTTCTGGAATTCTCCTTGCTGGCACCCCCTGCCTCCCTGTCACCCCTCCACATGGTCTCACAGATATTTCCTAGTTTAGTGACCCATTATGTCCCTTGGTGCCCAAGGCTTCCAGTGCTCTCAGAATTCACCAGCTGCACAATTCTCCAGACTTGCTTTTCAGGTCTTCCTGGGCTGTCCAACCCAGCTGTCCTAGGACTAGCTACCAACTCACTTACCCAAGTGAATTTTGTATATGCATGGCAGTGGTTTTGAGTTATATCAGCCACTTCCTAGAAATGGCCTTTAGTATGGATAGCAGTCCTTGTGGAAGTAGGAGGCAGGCAGCTTGTACAGTGATACTCAAAGAGGCTCCCTTGCTGGATGTTAGAGCTGGTTGCTTGGCAACTGCTTCACCTTCCCAGGCCCTTCTGGTTCTTGGGTTTATGTGCATGCATGTATCCTGGTATGTGCACACACACATCAAGATATGCATGTACATCCATCCCTGCATATGAGGATCTTATACCATTTGAGGGACATAGCAGCCTGCCTCATGGCCTGAAGCTCTGTATGCCCTTGCACTTCTTTCTAAATCTTTTTTAAAAAAACCTTCCTTCTCATTTTTCTGTGGAACAAAGCTCTTACATAGATGCCAACACGACAGGCAACAGTCACTTCTCAGTGCCATTACCCTCCAAGATTTTATAAGTCCAGGTTCTTGTAGCAACACCTTAAAAATATACATATATACTCACAGCAATAATCACGTCTGCATTTGTGTGCACACATGTGTGCCAATACACACATATGTATGTGTATAGTCTGCATGTGTATGTGTACATAGTTATGTGCATAACTATATGTACACATGAATCCATGTTTGTATTCTTGTATGTAAATACAGGTACACATACTTTTCAGTCTACAGTCTATATCATGCAATTTTATGTACAGATTTACATTAAGTATATATGTATATGTACATGCTTATGTGTGTGTGCATATTTGTGTGCATGTGTGCATATGCTAAGTATATGTTCCTATGTGTCTATATGTGTATATTCATATGTATGAATGTCTTTGTGCATGATAGTTGTTGATGCATATGCATGAAACGTATAAAAGTATATGTTCCATATGTAGGCATCAATGTATGCAGATCTATGAGTATATATACGTGTGTGCATACACATATGTGTGTGTGCTTGTGTATGAATGCATATGTGCATGTCTGTCTCCAGTGGGTCTGCTTCTCTTGTTGAACTCTGCCTGAGAGACCAAGGCTCGTCGATGCTGCAAGTCCATTGCAAATACTCTCTTCCTCTTTTCTCATGTTTACTTCCTAAGGAATCCAACCTGCTTCTAAGGGCCTTTCTAAAAACTCACTTCTTCATATTGGGCATCTTATATGATAAGTTTATATGACCACTTTGAAGGGCTCTCCCTGGCTTTCTTAATTGTTCATGTCCCTTGGATCCAAGTGTCCTTTTAGACTGTAATGTATTCATTTTGTACACGTCATCTGATTGGATTGCTTAACTAACACCGAGTGAGGGCGGTCATAAGAGAGAGAGAGAGAGAGAGAGGTAAATGGTTAAATAGTTGTCAAGGTGGCAAAAGTAATTCTTGAGAATACCTGACAGGTTGGTGTTGTGCTTTGCTGTATGAAGTTTATTTTTAAAGCTAAAATATGAGTCAACTGCCGAAAAGTCGGTGTCCACAGCAGATAGGGACACAGTAAGTCAGTTTCTAGTCTGAGGACATCAAATTTAAAAAAGAATTCCTGGAAAGCTTTGGGCCATGTGGAGACATTGCAGGTTATTTTCTTTCTCCAACCTAACCTCCCCCTGCTTTTTCACATGTTTCCTATGAATCTGATGGTTTGAAAGCAGCCTTGTGTTCACCTGCCGTAAGACGGCCCCCCTTCCCCTGGGAAGGCCACCTGCTTGTCGTTGATCCAGTTACCAGTGACTTCTAACACACACCACCAGCTTTCCTGTTTGTATAATGATCCTGTCTCATTTTGTGCTCCTAACTGCTGTGATGGAACCAGGGTCACCTGAGTGTGCCTGCTGCAGAGCACAGCATTCGGGGCAGTCCTCCAGAAGGGGAATCACACACTGTTCATCTCCTGCTTCTTAGAACCCACAGGCTAAGGGACATGTTCGGGAGACAGGGAACTGGCTCCCATTGAGTAAATACTATATGTGATGGCAGCAAGGAGGGGGAAAGGGAGTGTGGTGACAATGACAGTCACAGGCGTCGGGTAGAGACTGTGCTGTGCCCAGTGACAGGGAACCTTTAGACCCTGTCTATCAGGAGCCCCAGAGCAGCCATCTTCCCAGGAGACCTGAAGGAACAGCCTTGGTGTGTGAGGAGGCAAACCTTCTTTCTGGTGGCCCTCACTCGGGCCATCAGCTGATTCCTTGTCCACTCTCATGTCCTACTTTCTAAGAACTGTGACTCTGTTCATCACAGCCTGGACAATGACACAGTAGCATTTCTTGGGAATCTAAAATTCACCCAGAAGGTTTGCAATTCTATGAGGTCCCATTTGTCAGTTCCTGAACTTAGAGCATAAGCCATTGTTGTTCTGTTCAGGAAAAATTTCCCCTGTGCCCA
The DNA here is from genome assembly GCF_008632895.1 of Mastomys coucha. Taxonomy (NCBI): domain Eukaryota; kingdom Metazoa; phylum Chordata; class Mammalia; order Rodentia; family Muridae; genus Mastomys; species Mastomys coucha. Next base: position 79,293,837 of record NW_022196895.1, read on the forward strand.
TGTGCTCGAGGCTCTTCCCCACTTTCTTTTCTATTAGTTTCAGTGTATCTGGTTTTATGTGGAGGTCCCTGATCCACTTGAACTTGAGCTTTGTATAAGGAGATAAAAATGGATCAATTTGCATTCTTTTACATGCTAACCACCAGTTGAACCAGCACCTGCATTTGCTGTCTTTTTTTTCCACTGGATGGTTTTAGCTCCTTTGTCAAAGATCAAGTGACCATAGGTATGTGGGTTCATTTCTGGATCTTCAATTCTATTCCATTGATCTACCTGCCTGTCACTGTACCAATACCACCCAGTTTTTAATCACTATCACTCTGTAGTACAGCTTGAGGTCAGGGATGGTGATTCTGCCAGAAGTTCTGTTATTGTTGAGAATAGTTTTCACTATCCTGGGTTTTTTATTATTCCAGATGAATTTGCAAACTGCTCTTTCTAACTCTATGAAGAATTGAGTTAGAATTTTGATGGGGACTGCATTGAATCTGTAGATTGCTTTCAGCAAGATGGCCATTTTTACTATATTAATCCTGCCAATCCATGAGCCTGGGAGATCTTTCCATCTTCTGAGATCTTCTTCAATTTCTTTCTTCAGAGAGTTGAAGTTCTTGTCAAACAGATCTTTCACCTGTTTGGTTCAAGTCACACCAAGGTACTTTATATGATTTGTGACTATTGTGAAGGGTGTTTTTTCTGTAATTTCTTTCTCAGCCTGTTTATCCTTTGAGTAGAGAAAGACCACTGATTTGTTTTCGTTAATTCTATATCCAGCCACATTATCTTTACCAGTCCTACATCCAATAGAGGGCTAATATCCAATATATACAAAGAACTCAAGAAGTTAGATTCCACAGAACCAAATAACCCTATTAAAAATGGGGAACAGAGCTAAACAAAGAATTTTCAACTAACGAATACTGAATGACTGAAAAGCACCTAAAGAAATGTTCAACATCCTTAGTCATCAGGGAAATGCAAATCAAAACAACCCTGAGATTCCACATCATACCAGTCAGAATGGCTAAGGTCAAAAACTCAGGTGACAGCAGATGCTGGTGAGGTTGTGGAGAAAGAGGAACACTCCTTCATTGCTGGTGGAATTGCAAGCTGGTACAACCACTTTGGAAATCAGTTTGGCAGTTCCTAAGAAAATTAGACATAGTACTACCTGAGGACTCAGATATACCACTTCTGGGCATATTCCCAGAAAATGCTCCAACATGTACTAAGGACACATGCTCCACTATGTTCACAGAAGCCTTATTTATAATAGCCAGAAGCTAGAAAGAACCCAGATGTCCTTCAACAGAGGAATGGATACAGAAAATGTATTAAATTTACACAATGGAGTACTACTCAGCTATTAAAAACAGTGAATTCATGAAATCCTTAGGCAAATGGATGGAACTAGAAAATAGTATCCTGTGTGAGGTAACCCAATCACAAAAGAACACACACAATATGCGTTCACTGACAAGTGGACATTAGCCCATAAGCTCAGAATATCTAAGACACAATTCACAGATCTCATGAAGCTCAAGAAGAAAGAAGACCAAAGTGTGTATATTCGGTCCTTCATAGAAAGGGGAGCAAAATACCCATGGGAGGAGATACAGAGATAAAGTGTGGAGCAGAGACTGAAGGAAAGGCCATCCAGAGACTGTCCCACCTGGGGATCCTTCCCATAGTTACCAAACACTGACACTATTGTAGATGCCAATAAGTGCTTGCTGACAGGAGCTTGATATAGCTGTCTCCTGAGAGGCTCTGCCAGTGCCTGACAAATACAGAGGTGGATGCTCTCAGCCAGCCATTAGACTGAACACAGTGTCCCCAATGGAGGAGTTAGAAAAAGGACCCAAGTAACTGAAGGGGTTTGAAGTCCTAAAGGAGGAACAATAATATGAATCAAGTGGTACCCCCAGAGCTCCCATCAACCAAAAGGAACATGTGGAGGGACCCATGGCTCCAGCTGCATATGTAGCAAAGGATGGCCTTGTCAGACATCAACAGGAGGAGAGGCCCTTGGTCCTGTGAAGACTTGATGCCCCAGTGTAGAGGAATGCCAGGACAGGGAAGCAGGAGTGAGTAGGTTGGAGAGCACGTGGGAGGCTGAGGGAATAGGGGGTTTTCATAAGGGAAACCAGGAATGGGGATAACATTCAAAATGTAAATAAAGAAAATATATAATAAAAAACCCTAACAATAATATACACCCAGGAATTCCTAACAGCTTAGATACCTTTTTTCCCCAGAGCCGTTTTGCACCACATTCATTTGCTTGTCCATATACAGAACAGAAAAGTCCTAATTCTCTGTATTATATATTTTATCCAGTAGATTTTTACCATTTCCCATTAAATTGAAACAAGCATACTTCAAAATCATTCTACTTCCTGCAGCCTTCTTTCTCGTTACTTGTCTAGCTGAAGGAGTGGCTCTGCCTCTTCTTTGCAATCTCCTAAGTAGACACTGTAAATGTATTTTATATTTGATACATGTTTCCTGAGAGACAGTGAAAAAAATGAATCACTTCCATTTTCAATTCTTCGAGACATACAGCAAGTGCTTATAAATGAGGAGTATGTGGGGACTGAACATCAATAACCCCCAAAATATGTAAAGCTGCTATTTTTAAAGCTTAAAGCAAAAAAAAAAAAATCTTTTCCATTTTCCATATATGGATGTACAACTGTGATTGCAGTGCCCAATGCTCCCTGGAGGGGGCTCCCCACCCCCTCGGGACTGTGAGTCACCATGGAGGTGTTGAGAATCCAATGTAGGTCCTCTGGAAAAGCGACTGGTGTTCCTAACAGTGGAGCGTCTTCCCTGCCTTAAGTTTAAAGCCGATAATTAAACATTTCCACAGGTAAAGTTTTGTATCTGAGCAGAATGGTGGATTCCCTGTTGTTTTAGGGTTTGTATTCCTGCACAAACATCATGACCAAGAAGCAAGTTGGGGAGGAAAGGGTTTATTCAGCTTACACTTCCACATTGCTGTTCATCACCAAAGGAAGTCAGGACTGGAACTCAATCAAGCAGGTCAGGAAGCAGGAGCTGATGCAGAGGCCATGGGGGGGGGGGATGTTTCTTACTGGCTTGCTTCCGCTGGCTCGCTCAGCTGTCCCTGGGTGCAGCTCTTTCCTTCTATATGTAAACGCATGGTGAACATTTGAGATCACAATATTTACCGTTTGGTTGCTGGCTGGTGGCCTGACTCCACCTTGGAGAGTGCATCTTCCCCTTTGTGGGATAAATTCTGCCTACCAGAGTCAGGACATAGATCGCGTGCTCACTAAATACACAAGATGGGTGCTATGTAATGAATGAGCGAGCAATCCCCGTTTCCCCTCACGGCTGTGACACACGGTAATATGCCAATACTACAAAAGCCTGCAGGACTCTGCCCCTGTCATTCTTGATCTACTCAGGATGAGGAAGCTTGGGGAGGAGATCGAGTCTCTGAGCTGCGATGTATCTCCTGGGAAGAGAAGGAAGTTAGCTCAGGCCTGTTTTGCCATGTTGAGGAAAAGTCTGGTTCTCTATTTGTCACCCAGAGAATAGCCAGGCCCACAGCATCCAGCCAAAGCCCAGCAGCAAGGAGTACGCCTGGCCAGCAGGGGGCGCTCCCAGGGCAGAAGCCGTGGTTGCTAGGCAGCATTCTGAGGGAGGCTGTTCGTGTTTTGACACTCTGACTGTACTGGAAGCCTGACGTGCATCTTAGGCTAAAGAGCAAACGCCCCTGAACAGCAGCTAAGAAACGTGACTCGCTAGCTTATTTGCTACTTTGCTTGGGGACTCGTTATTATTTGGTTTATATTAATAACCATAAGCACGGGATCCAGAGATCCAGAGGCTCCCTTTGATGTTGGATTATTTTGGCAACACCAGACATATTTTCACCCAGTCGCCTATTTCACCGTAACATACTCACTGACCAGGAAGATTTACCTCAGCTTCAAGAGAACTGTATGCAATTCCCGTTGCCTTGAGGATCTATGCAAAAAAAAAAAAAAAAAAAAAAAAATATTTGCTTTCCTGAAAAATCGATTTTTAATTTCTTTTTTTCTCTCTCTCTACAAAACATTTTCAAGGCTGGAGACTAAGGTCCTTGTGGGGAGTCAAATGCAGAATTTTCGAGGCTTATAAAACCAAGGAGCCCTTGAACACGACCACTGAGTTTTAGCTGTGGAAAGTACCTAATAAGCACGAACTGAAGATGTTTTTCATAATATTTTTATCTTTATGGTGAGTGACAGTGATGGCATGTCCAAAGAAAGTGTGGAAGTGGCGGGATGTCAGCGGCGGGATGTCAGCGAGCAGTCGCTCTTTGTCAGAGGAAGTGGTTCGGGCGCCTGCTTTAGACCTGTTATGATGTCAATGCAAATGCGAGTCCCATTACAGTCGATGTGAGACGTCTCCCCTTGCTCTTGTCAGTTTCAATTAGACGCTTGATGTTACCATAATGCAGTGTCTTCCCCTCCCCCACACTTAATGTACTTAAATCTGAAAGTTTCCACTTTAAGAACCGTGCTATTTCCTAATGGCACTCCACAATGAACCCGTATTAAAAAGTAATACATTTTCCATATAGAAAGGAATATAAAGTAAGTTCCATAAAAGTACACCACACTTAGATTTTAAAGTATATAACATTAAATATATTAAAAGCACATTGTGTCATGCTATATATATTAAATACCATGAAAAAAAGCCGGCTTTGCAATTTATTTTAAGTACATGGGAACTGCATTTAATAAAATGTTTAAAATATAATTTATTACAGTAACAATTTATTAATAATGATAACTAAATGCTATTGAAGAGGTTATTCGTGAAAGAATGGTTTGTCAAAAGAAAAGATTTTTCTACTCGAAAGATAAGGGCAGTAGTCGGAAAGGTGTGCGTTTTGCCCTTCTCGGTAATTTAACAATTCTAAAAGAAGTGAGCACATTAAAAAACCTTTCCCATAACTGCATTTTTTAAAACACTCTGACATCGGTGGAATCTTATTCCACACATAAACCTACCCATTTATTGTGCTGAGCACACGGCCTGCAAAGAGCAGCCCAGAGAATGTCACTCGTCTTCACGGTGAGCGGGGCTATGGATGTAAATGATCGTCAGTTTGCGTTGGAGCCAAGGTATAAATATTTTACATGTTGCATAACATAAACAGCATTACACTTCCCCCTGTGGGAGTGTGGGTGCTCACCAGTGTTTGTCAGTGCCTGGCGCTCAAAGCCATGGTACGCAAGGATGTCAGGTCTGGAACATGTCACTTTGAGCTCACGTTTGTATTTATTCCACCCAGACTGGTCTATATAATGTCCCATAAACTGTGAGCAACATACACAGAAGGTGATTTGTGTCTGACAAATGGCAGGTCCATGCTCCAAAGCCAGGCAAATTTTACATGCATTAAAGGGGACTTTTAAAAAAAGACCTGGGAGAGAAATAACATATATATTGACAAATATATTCTCAGGCTCTTTCAAGAAACAGATATTTAAACCACAAGGCCATGGTAAGTGGTTTCCTCCAGATAAACTGGAACAGGCTAAAATATTCTAGGAGAGGGACGTAGTTATCACGTGAGTGACGGTTTAAGTTCTCCACTCACCACTTTGTCTGCTGAGGAGAGTTCCTGGTAGCAACCTATCCATCTTTCTACAGACACACTGTACAGTGTGCTGGTCAGACTTAGAAGGTGCTCTCATGCCAAATGATGTGAACATCTCATAGTCTGGGTGGTTATTCTTCGTAACCACTCTCAGTGGTCCCATGTGTGAGGGGCTGAGAGAAGCCTGCACCCAGCAGGAGGGATTGGGATAGAATTGGACCGCCTGATTGGCAGCTGGCTTGGCTGGCCTTTCCTGGAGTGTATTGGGCACTTAATATAACAAGAGGGCCGGTGAGCCAGGAAGAATGGATTCTGGGCTCTTCAGTTGAAGAAAGGCAGCTTTGCCACTGAGGTCACTCCATAGGAGTGGTAAAGCCTCACACCCTGGAGCAAAGATGGTGTCCAGAGAGAAATTCCACATCTTAGTCGGAGCTTCAGTGGCTCTCTGTGGCAGGCTGGGAGCTTAATGTGAAAATAAATGACATGATTAAATTTGAAGGATATTCTTATTCATGGAATTTTTTATTTTAAAATTTTGTTTGTTTGATTGACCGACTGCCTGATTGATTGATTGATTGATTGATTGATTGATCAATCGATTGATTGATCGATTGAGACAGGGTCTCAGGAAGCGGCTCAGGCTTTCCTATACTCCCTATGTAACCCAGGCTAGCCTGGAACTCTTGAGAATCCACCTCAGTCTCCAAGCACTGAAATTACAAACACACATCACCACCTTCAGGTCCATGAATTTTTTTTATTTTTTATTTTTTTCCACGAATTTTTTTAAATTAAAAATTATATTTATTTACTTTTGTTTATTTGTGTGTGTGTGTGTGTGTGTGTGTGTGTGTGTGTGTGTGAAGGCCAGGGCCTGGGTGTGAGGATCAGAGGACGACTTACATGAGTTATTTCTCTCTTTCCACTGTGTCCTGGGTCTTTAGGTTGAGCAGCCCTCACCTCACTGAGCGCTTGTAACAGCCCCCACAGATCCGTTTTCTACCCTTCACTAGCAAGTCAATACGGAATGGGTAAATGACACAAGACACACAAGGGGATGTTCCTTGTGATGAAAAGGCGGGAATTGTAGCTGCAGAGACAGCTCAGTGAGTCAGAGGACTTGTTCTGCAAGCACAACAACCTGAGCTTGGTTCCCCAGTACTCACACAAAGAATCCAGTGTGGCTGGGCGGAGGTGGAGCACGCCTTTAATCCCAGCACTTGGGAGGCAGAGGCAGGTGGATTTCTGAGTTCGAGGCCAGCCTGGTTGGTCTACAGAGTGAGTTCCAGGACAGCCAGGGCTACACAGAGAAACCCTGCCTCAAAAAAAAAAAAGAAAAGAAAAGAAAAGAAAAAGAAAGAAAAAAAAGAAGGAAAGAAAGAAAGAAAGAAAGGAAGAAAGAAGGAAGGAAAGAATCCAGTGTGTCTGTGCATGCCCATGAGTATGCAGAAAGCAGAATGAGCCAGATGAGCTTAAAACCAGCAAACTCAGGTTCAGTGAGAGAGCCAGTCTCAAGCAGGTAAGGTAGAGAACAATAGAGGACAGAAGTCGTCTTTTGGCAAGAGTGGATGTGCACACCTGTGCACACATGTGTAGGGAATGTAGTAGAGACATGCTACAACTCATATGATACTTGGAAACATGATATCTGATAATGATAGCAAATGCCACTCAGAGAGGTCTGCATACTGTGCAGGCCTATAGAGGAGGAAGCAGAGATGTTGACTTCATGGGGTTGAGGACAGGAGGGTGAAAGCTTCTAGGCACATTTGATCTTAAATTTGTGGAATGGGTACCATACAGAACATCTGAATTGAGTAGTTGTGAATTCTAGCCCAGTAAAGGTTTTGTGTGTATCTCTGTGTGTGTTTTGTTATTTTAAGCAATTTTAGAAAATTTAACCTGTGGTAGTTTGGACTAAAGTAACAGCTGGCTCAAGTGAAATAGTAAGTTCTTCGGATCAAATTGATTTAAAAGGCTAACGGGTAGGAATCGCTGTAGGCACACCTAGATCTCAGGTCAGACACTGTCCGAATTGTCTCGTTCTGCCCCAAAGACTCACACCTCCTTCACATGGCTTTGTGTGGCTTCTGATAACACTTTATAACACCCAGTTCATGAGCAGATGGCTTCCTTCTAGGGCTGAGGAAGCGAGTCCGTTGGCAAAGTGCAGGCCTTAGAACCCGACAACCTGAATTTAATTCCCAGTACCCGTGGGAAAACATTTTAGGGCTAAGAAGATGGAGACACAGGTCTCGGAGCTTGCTGGCCTGCTCTCAAACTTCATGGTAAGCTTCAGGTCTCAGGGTGATGCCCTGTCTCACAATAAGGTACATGACTTCTGAGGACACCAGAGTTTGACCCCTAGCCTCCAGACATACTCATAAACACATTCACTAACACATATGTGTGCATAGGCACACTCACCCACATGCACACACACACACTGCACACTCACCCACATGCACACACACAAACACACACATTCACCCACATGCACACACACACACACTGCACACACACACACATACACACACATGCACACACTCACCCACATGCACACACCCACTGCACACACATACACATACACACACATGCACACACTCACCCACATGCACACACACAAACACACACACTCACCCACATGCACACACACACAGACACACACACAGAGACACACACACTCACCCACATGCACACACACACAGACACACACACACACTCACACACACACCCTTCTCTATCTACTCAGGAATTTCCCTTTTCCCTCCTCTCTAGTTTTTAGATTCTTCTCTTCCTCTCTTTATACCTTCCTGATCCAAACCATGAATGTCAGTGTTTCCTCTCAAGGTGAATTGATGGCCTTACTCACTGGGGTTGGTCTGTCTGTCTGTCTGTCTGGCTGGCTGGCTGGCTGGCTCTGTAGGGTTCTGTATCTGTCTGTTTTTTCTTTCTCTGCCTTTGTCTGTCTGTCTGTCTGTGTCTGTCTGTGCCTCTGTGTATTTGTGTTGGTTGGTTCACACAGCTCTGTATCTCCTCTGTGTCAGACAGAACACAGGACTTCTCCTATTTCTCAGAGGTCAGCAGTGGGCCTCGTTCATATCCTGTGGCCTCATCATGTGTCTTGGGATAATGGTGATGACACTATCACAATTGTGCAACCCCCCGAGGGCAGATAGAAAGCGCTCCTGGATCCTGGTCACACGAACCACATCAAAAAAATATCAAAGTAATGGATGTCTATAGAATTTTATAGGCAGCCCCAAATGACTAACCTGTGAGTGAGTGAAATGCCTTCGACTAGCCCACGGACAGCAGTGAGTTACACAGAGCGCCACAAGAACATCCCACAGGTGTTGAGGTAGAGCAAGCAAGTGCAGTCTCTCCACGTCCTGTGACTAGGTGTGATGTTCTCATAGGCTTTCTCTACTCTTTGGCCTACTGTGTAACTATTTCCTCTTATTTCAAATACAACTCTAGATGCTCATGAAACTGCTAGGCTCAGAAAGTTGCAAGATCCACTAATCACACCACCCCCACACACACCTGGGCTGAGAGATTCATGAATGATTGCCGGGAAGAATGATTACTGTCCAGCAGAGCTGCCGTCTGGTTGTTCAGGGAGCTCTAGGGAGCAAGCTGTCAATCATCAGGCATGCTGGGCTTGCTGGTGATGCAGCTGCCTCTTCACAGATGCAGAGGTGAGGAGCTTCAATAGACCGGCCATTTCACTACGCGGGACTGCTTGGTGATCAGCAACCAGTGCTCTCTCTAGGGTGAGTGGACACACCTTTCCAGGAAAGGTAACACAATAGCGTTTGTTTCTGTGCCTTTCAGAAGCGATTACTCACTAACCGGCCCCATGTCGCTCTTTGGAGACTCATCGCTGGGGCAAGGTTCGCAGTCACAGTGGCCGTAACCCACGGGCAGCTCTCCTTCCATGGCTTTTTAGAATCAGGTGAGCTGCTCTTCCCCACCACTGAGCTGATCTAAAAGTACACAGAGAGGAGTTATCCACGAGGAGATATTAAAGTGCCATTTTCTCTGTCTCCTCCATAACATTCACTATGTGAGCTCAGCTGTTTAACACACTGCCCAGAATCCCACAGCTCCAAGGGTCCCGGCGGGGGCTTCTCTCTATACTCAGTCTTGCAAGGTACTGGGCAGCCTAGGCTCCCAGATGAATCTTTAAAAAGTACACCTCAAAATCCTTTGGTTTGCCCCAGGGTTGAGATATCTGCGTCCTCACTGTGTGGTTGTTGGGATGTCCTGGAGCCAACTCCATTTGTCACTTGGCTGTCCCTTCAATAGCATCACACCCTCTCATCATACCAGGTTAATATGTCCTTCCCTAATTCTTCTGCTTCCAGACACTGACATTTTTGTAGTTAAGAACTCATTAATTAAAATAAAGCAGTTATATTACTTGGATAATACAACATAGTATTTTTATTTGGGGTTATAGCACCGAAATCATGTTTTATAAGCCCCTTCACCAGACAAAACGTTGAGTTTCCACGGCTTATGGTACAGAAATCTCTTGGGAATTGCTCTGCTTAGTGCAGGGTGCTCAAAGCAATAAATAGTATCCCCAAGAGACATTCAGGTTACTTATTTTAGGGAAGAATTATATATTAGTGGAAACGCTTGATAACATTCAAGGCTACTAAGTTACCTAGTCCAAACAACTTTCTAAGAATAGATACATAAAACACCCTGATGGTAGCACAGATAGGTTGATCTAAAACAAGGAATTTGATAAGCTATTTTTGATCCCACAGTCAAGCGTTATAGACCATGAATGTTCTTAATGAAGTCACATCTGCTCCGTCACACTACAGGCAATGTGAAGGCTGGATCCGGCTGTCCAAACCCTTGACTTTCCCTCTACAGTCTCTCGGAGACAGCTCCCATGATTCTCAGGCTTTCTCAGCTACTCTCTCTAAATATTTCCACGTATTTAAACTGGCTATGGCCAGTTTGGGGACATTGATATTGTTGTCGCCTATTCGTTAGATTAAACAGTTTGACTTTCTCAGGAGTGTGTGTGTGTGTGTGTGTGTGTGTGTGTGTATGCACGGTATGTAGTTGGTATATTATGCAGAATGCTGATACCTAGCCATTTTGGATGTGTCCCTGGGACTCAGACCTTTGAGGTCTGCTCTATTGGTTTGGGAGGTCATTCTGCATGATATGGCATCTCCGTCCATCTTCCTGGCCATAGTCACTAACCTGGTTTCTCTTTAGTGGGCCTGAGGAACCAACTCAGTTGGCTCTTCAGAGTCCAGGACCCCCAGAGGTCATCCGGGTATTCTGAGTGGTGCATTACAAGTTGTATAGGGAGCATCCTCAGGACTTCATAAACAGCAGGTGAGGTGCACACCTGCAGCCATCACTTGATATGTGCTTTGATATGCATATTTATACGAGCATCAGGGAGGGAGGAATGTATAACACTGCTCATCTTCTTAAATGCAAAAATGTGGCACTCAATCTACATATGAAAAAAGTTCTAATTATGAAACTGTCCTAAGGTTTATATGCTTTCCTAGGAGAGAATTTTCTTCATGGAAAGTGAATTAGGAGGAGAGTTGGGGCATATTTACACCTCAGAACATGGCAGCCGTCACCCTGAAAATGAGCTTGACAAGTGTGTTCCTCATAACATGTTGCTGTTTTGGAAAAACTAACTGGGCATAGGTAGGGGAAGGCATGATGAAAATGTTTGAAATTTGTGTAAGTTAATTAGTTTTATCACAACACACACACAGTGAAAGCGGCTCAGAACACATGCAGTCTTAGATTTTTATTCTGTGACATGATGTATTTGAGGGTTTAGGACACAGCAATTTCATGTTACTCTGAACTGATTTGATACAACCATCCTGACAGCAAGTATTTATCAGGTTTTCAATTTAAAATGTCAAAAAACAACATAAAACATTATTTTGAAGGGGTGGATTTGAGATGCTAAAAACAGTCACAGACATTCATAATAGAATTAAGGACTCAAAGAAGCCTGCCCAGACACCATGGGGGCAGCTAGGGACATCACAGGGACCGGTAAGGAGGATAAGCCCAGTCCCTCAAGATTCCTTAACCCCGGCCTTGAGAGCATGCTTTTCTCCAGGCAATGATGGAAGGATGACAGAAATTATTGACCACACAAACGCTAACTGTGTAAAAGAACACAGCAAACTCAATGGACGTTTGAGTCATGCCACTTACGAAGAAAAGAAACACAGTGTCTCCTGTCAATGCCATTTGCCACAACAGTGCAAGTGTCCAGTGCTCCAAGTCTTGATGGTTTCTATCACTGTTCTGTTTCTGGGATTTATAAGTTTGAACTTTATAATTTATAAACTTTCAGTGTACTAAAATATAGCGAATAAGTTTCATATCAGGTGCGTGTGTGTGTGTGTGTGTGTATGTGTGTGTGTGTACGCGCATATGTGTGTGTGCACATGCATGTGTGTGTGCATGCGCGTGTGTTTGCATGTGTGTGCATGCATTTGCATGTGAGTGTGCATGTGTGTGTGTGCGTGCATGCATTTGTGTGTGCATGTATGTGTGTGTGTGTGTTATGGTACTAAAGGAAGGAAAAATGTCCTTACTTTGAGGTAAGTGAGTCAGGTGAGGTGAACAAGGGTCTCTATTCTGCTCACATCTTGTAGGTCTCATCTTGCAATGAGGTGTCTTGCGTAGCGGTATGTGCATCCACTGTAAGCAGTCTGAGGCGCACTCTGGCAGAGCAGGGGCTCATACTCCCTGATGCTCATGGATCAGTTTCCACCCACCCTCTTCCTCTTCCTAGCACACCTTCCCATCCCTCTCTGCACCTGTGTTCACCTCATCTGCAGAATGGCCTCCCAAAATTAACTTAACCCCAACCCGTCAGTTTGGTTCTTTCAAGGCAAAGTTAGCAGATGTAATGCCCATTAGGGATCTTTTCTGTCAACTGAGAATGGAAGAGAAGATGTGCTATAGACACAACAGGAGCTCTTCTTCCAGAAAAGTGGACAAGACCAGGCATCATAATAAGTTAAGTTGGCTTCAGAAAGATAGATCCCAAATTTTTTCTCTCATTTGTGAGCCTTATACTCTCTCTCTCTCTCTCTCTCTCTCTCTCTCTCTCTCTCTCTCTGTGTGTGTGTGTGTGTATGCTTGCACGGTACACATGTTATACATATAATTATATATGTATAGGTGGTCTGAAAATAGAAGCAAAACTGTCTAGGAGAATAATAGGCACAAAGTAGAGAATGAGAAGCTTAAATGGAGAAAGTAAAAAGAGCAGTGCAGTGTGTTCTGCTCAAAGCACATTACTTAGACGCATGAACATGACGTGATGCTTGTAACCCTGGTTAGTGAGGCAGGAAAGTAATAGGATGATAAATATGCAACGTACAACACACACACACACACACACACATACACACACACACACACACACACACCATAGTATCAAGGCATTTAAAAGTAGATTGCTCCCTGCCTTGAAGAAAGGAGCACAAGCATTGTATTAGTCAGGGAGTAGACTGTGCAAACCTCCACTTGCGTTGTATTAGTCAGGGAGTTGAGTGTGCAAACCTCTGCCTGCATTGTTATTAGTCAGGGAGTTGAGTGTGCAAACCTCTGCTTGCGTTGTACGAGTCAGGGAGTAGAGTGTGTCCACTTGCGTTGTCACTGCCTTTGTGAAGCAGGCTTTACAGGACCATGGCAGAGACAGGAGATCATGGAAAGCAAAGAAAGAAAAAGCAATGGGCTCTGTGGCCCCGGCTAACTGAGGATCTGCATTAGCTGATGCCCATGAGAACGGATGGTGACTCTGTTCCACAGCGGCAGGACATGGACAGCCCCCAACACACAGGTTCCGAGGAGCCTGGGTCTGTGCTCTGTCCTACTGAACTTCCCTGTGGGGTGTGGTGGCATCTGTGCATTCGTACTTTTGTGGAAATCGAGCAGCTGACACTGACGGATGACGGAACTTGCTGCCAGTCACAGTGCCTCCAGTCACAGTGCCTCTGTTCTAGCTTCAGGTTTCTTTATGTGCTTTCTTGAAGGATCATCTTTTCTGCTTTCCTTTGTCCTGTTTACCCTACCTATGGAACACCATTCCTTTTAAGTTTCCCTTTCCACATGCGGTAGAACAGCTGATGACCAGGAAGACACTGTACTGATCTAGCTGTGGAACACTGAGGTTGTCCATCCATCCCGTTACTAGTTGTACTGGCTGTTTTTGTGTCAACTTGACACAACTAGACTCATTTGAGAGGAAGGAACCTCAGTGGAGGAAATGCCTCCATGACATCCAGCTGGAAGGCATTGTTTTTAAATTGGTGATCCATGGGAGAGGGCCCAGCCCATGGTGGGAGATAACATCCTTGGGTGGTGGTCCTGAGTTCTCTAAGAAAGCAGGGTTGAGCAAGCTGTGGGAAGCAAGCATAAGCAGTTCCCAGGATGGTCCCTGAATCAGCTCCTGCCTCCCTGAGTTCCTGTCCTGACTTCCTTTGAGGCTGTGCTGTGGAAGTATAAGCAAAATCAACTCTTTCCTCCCCACATTGCTTTGTCATGGTGTTTGTCTCAGCAACAGAACCCCTAAGACTTGTACACCATGCGAGCTCAGTTCCCCAGAAGAAGGCCAGAAGAAGGCATCAAATGCCATGGACTGGAGTTTCAGATGGTTGTATACCACTATGTGGTGCTGGAGCTCAAAGCTCTGTAAGAACAAGAAGTGTTCTTAACCATGAAGGCAGCACTCCAGCCCCGTGTGTATTTTGATGCAGGTCTCCTTATACGGATTGGAATTCATTAGGAAGCTGGGGCTAGTCTTGAACTTGCTGTGGTCCTCCTGCTTTTGCTTTCTGAGAGCTGGGTAGCTCTGGTCATTTTTTGTTGTTGCTGTTGTTGTTCATTTGGAACACCAGGTTATGTCCCCTGGCCCACCCCACTCTTGTCTTTGGCTCAGGTTGGGAAGTCCCTTCAGATCACATGACACCGAGACTGACCTGGTGCAGCTGCAATCTACAGCAGGCTCTCCCTCTTCAGAAGGCACAGATTCCTCACAGCTGACACTGAGGTACATACATAATGCCATTATTATATAAAGTGGTGAGTCACAGTTACACCCCCCCATACCTCTCCACAGGTCTTCGCAAGCCTGGGACGTTGGCACCTCCTCAACACTGGTCCCCTTTCCAGAAGATCTGCATGGCTTTATCCTCTTCTCAGGAGTCTAGTTTTCAAGAACTCTGATAAGATGGATTCTATGAAAGTCTTCTCGAGTTGTTCTGTATATTATAAACAAAGAGGCACAGAGTGAGAGTCTGGCCCTCTGAAAAATGTTTGCTTAAATGGCTTATGGGCGAACGATTCCTGCCACTCTAAGTAAAATTCCTCAGTGTCACCAGTGTAATCATCCATCGTTTAAGTCTCATCATAGTGACTAAACACCTGACAAACAATACTTAAGGAAGGAAGGTTTATTTGGACTCCCAGTTTGAAAGGGTATAGTCAGTCACCACAGGGAAGCATGGTGACGGGTGTGTAGAGCAGTTAGTCATATTACATCTTCATTTAGGAACCAGAGAGAAAGGAAGGGCTCACCTGGCTTCCCTCTTTTCCTTCTCTGTTGTATTCAGCCTGGTCCACCTAGTGATGGGATGGTGTTGACCATTCCAGTGTGGTCCTTCCCTCCTCTGCCATTGATCTTCTTTGGCAACCTGTTCCCTCGGACCCAGCACTGTGTCTCCTAGGTGATTTTAAGTCTAACCAAGTGGAAAATGAAGACTAGCTTCTGAAAATGAAGGCTTGCTCACAGACACTGGGTCAGAAAAGCTCTTTAAGAGCTGGACTGAGACTCAGAGAAAAAATACTTACAACCAAAGTGTGGCAGATGTTTTGTTTAAAATTGATGTTCCAGAAACAGAGAAAGGAGATTCAACACTAGGAGCTAATATTCAAATAGACATCTTTTTGTTTAGACCACTGCTTGTTTGAGTTGTGGGGGAGGTGTTAGTTTTTCTTACTTAATTCAACTCTAAGGTACAGGGTCACTCCTCACAACACTTTTCAGTTGTAGCTCGTAATTGAGATGTCCTCTCTCTCTCTCTCTCTCTCTCTCTCTCTCTCTCTCTCTCTCTCTCTCTCTCTTTTCCCTCTCTTTCTCTCTCTCATCCATTATATCTCTCTCTCTCATCCATCATAGCCTGCATATTCAGTTCAGTGTGAAGAAGAAAAGGGAAACAAACTCTTCCTTCTTTATTCCACTTGCCTTCGCACAAAACAAATACTGAAGAAATAAGCTCAGGACATTAGAACGGGAAACGGGTTCTTAGTGCTTCCTCTGCCCACACACATCAGATTTCTGTGCGGCTGCCTTCACATTCTTATTTTTAATTTCTACAAACTTAGGCTCTTTCCCAGCCTGCTCCTTAATGATCTGGTCTGATTTCTAGTTCTTTATGGCCTCCTAATTTGCATTTCAGATCTCTGATGGTTCTACCCTAATTAAGAATCCTCTAAGGGAACTCAGCAACTTCTACAGTAAAACTGTCCTAGGGTGAGCTGGGTCATCAGCAGGCGCCTACGATATGCCAATTACTACATGAGAATCTTTATTAGGCCCAGAAAGCAGCATTTGAGAAAACACAAAAACCTAAGCTCCTGAGATTAGCTTGGCTATAAAACAGGAATAAAGGGTGGGGATCACCCTTGGATGGCTGGTGCTCTCTGTCCATTGGTCTGGTCATCAGGACCAGGGCTCCCTCCACCCCCAGGGGAAAGACTGTCTTCAGATGGGAGAGCCACTTGTTGTGGTGGACTCCCAGCAGCCTCTTGGCTCACACGAAGGACTATGTCAGGAATAATGAGTCCCTGGGTGCCTAGGAACAAAGTGACAGCAGCTAATGAGGCAGAACAGGGGATGTGATGAAGCAATGACATTTTTTTGAAGTCAGCAATCTGAGGCGGGGATCAATAAGTGCTTTCCAGGGTTAATTCACCGGCCACACCACTGACATGCTATTAGAGCTGAGGATGAGCTCGGGGCTCAAGATGGGGGCTTCATCTAGATAAGTGTCCAGAGCATGAGGTACTTATTTCAATAATCCCAAGCATCAAGGCATTCATCCTAACTGCCTCCACAGGGAACCCAATACCCTTCCATCAATTAACTTGGCCCAGCCTGCGGCCATCTGAACCATCTCCCAGCCTGGATCCATGGATTCTCTCCTCCTCAGCTGCACAGATAGCAGCTTTTATCCACCTGCAGTTATGGAGGCTTCAGGGTTGAGTGCTTTCTAGTTCTATTTGTTTGGGGAAATGGCAACCAGGAGACTCATTCAAGCCTGTAATGGATATTGTATTATATTATAGGGTTGGGCTGAGAGCAAATCAGATAAAACTTAGAACAACTGGGTTTTTCTCTTTTTCCAGAGACGCACATCTGTGTGACATTTAGTCTTCAACCCTTATTTGTGCCTCAGTTTATCTATCTGGAAAATAGGAATAATAGGCTCCATGCTGTGGTCTCGATGAAAGCCTAAGCGGTCATCTTGCCTACCAAATCCTTGTTGCTACGTAGGTGCCACCGGTCAAAGCACATCACGCTCAACGCACCTGGGCTAGAGTAGATTGGGTTCTGTTTCCTGCTCAAACCCTTTGTAGGACCCCCTACTCTTCAGGAGTCTCCTGTAGCCTCGGAGACTCAGTGTAACACCTTGCAAATGAAAAACATCTTTAAGTGTTTAGGTATCCAGTGACATCCCCAATATAACATAGAGGTAGTGTGGTGACTAATCTCAGTTGTCAATGTGACCACATCTGAAATCAACTAACTCTAAGCAGCCAGGCACACAGCTGTGGCTACTCTTTAGGTTGGAAGATCTACCCTAAGTCTGAGTCACACCTTCCAGTAGCAGCTCACAGGAAAGGTCTTGGAAGAAGGAAGCCCTTGAGTTTTGCCTGCTTGCCTTCAGTCTGATAAATCCGTTTACCGTGCTGAAGCATTCCTTCGCTGATGGTTTTGGACCTGCTTCTTTGTGACTCCACCTTGTATTGAAGACCAGCGGAGACATGCATCCTCATGGACTGAGCAACAATCAAATTCTTGGCCTTTCTGTCAGGAGAGCCATTGTCGGGTTAGCTGGACGACAGTCTATAAGTCGCTTTAATAAACATCCTTTTTTTGGGGGAAGGGGGCTGGAGAGATGGCTCAGCCATTAAAGGCTAGGCTCACAACCAAAAACAAACATACTTTTAATATATGCATATATATACACAATATTTTACAAGCACACACATATATATGAATGAATAAATTATATTCATTCTCTAAGTTCTGAATGTCTAAAGAGCCTTGACTAATAATACAGGTAGAAGCAGAATGTTGCAGAGAGGAATCTTCTAGGTTTCGATAGTTTAAAAATGGTTTAAATTTAGTCTTACAGCATCCACCGTAATCCTTAAAGCTTGAGATGCACCAGCAATAGTGTCAGGAGAGTTCTGTAAAAGAAACCTAAAGCTACCACCTGATTTAAAGAATAAGAGAAAAATACCTGGCATCCTATACAGACTTTCAGAGCTGTTCAAGAGTAAGAAGCATTTTGAAAGCTGTCAGCTGGGTGGTGGTGGCACACGCCTTTAATCCCAGCACTTGAGAGGCAGAGGCAGGTGGATTTCCTAGTTCAAGGCCAGCCTGGTCTACAGAGTTTCAGGACAGCCAGGGCTACACAGAGAAACCCTGTCTTGAAAAACAAACAAACAAACAAACAAACAAAAAGAAAGCTGTCAAAAATTGAGGTAAATAATAGGTGTCTTTACTTCTTTAGAATAATAATTCATTAATTGTTATGGAAAAAAAAATCAATGATCTGAATTGTAAGGGTT
Source organism: Mastomys coucha (assembly GCF_008632895.1). Classification (NCBI taxonomy): domain Eukaryota; kingdom Metazoa; phylum Chordata; class Mammalia; order Rodentia; family Muridae; genus Mastomys; species Mastomys coucha. The sequence goes on from NW_022196895.1 coordinate 79,312,351, forward strand.
AAGGTAAAAAGAGAGGGAAAACAGTGTGTCTCAAGCCAGCCAGCACTTTCAATGACTTTGTGACATTTCTTGTAAGCAAGCACTGAGAGGAACCTGTGAAGAAGTCTGCCTGTCCACACAGAGGGATAAACAGAGCTTTACACGAAGAGAAGGATTTCAAAAGAAGCATCAAGTCTCTTATCCAAGTTTACTGAGGAAAAAATATGTATATTTCTACATATGAATATCTATATCTATCCACATATAATTATAGATATAGAAGTATGGAGACAGATGTACAGACACACACACACATACACATGGAGGGGGTAGACAATAACTTAGAGAGTTACAAATTAAGCTACTTAAAGGATTATCAACCATTATTGTTTTATCTTCACAGAAGCATGGAATGCCATAATGGTTGATCGGACAGTTGTATTGCTCCAAGATCGGAATGAAACCCTGTGACAATTCTTTTGGGACAAAGGCTACGTTGGGCTCAAGTTAGGTGATTCTTTTTCATAGGTTTTCCCCAAACATCCACAGTCAAATCGTTTTCAACTTACCAGAACTGATGTTGGTCAGAGATGTAAGAATCTGAGCAGGAGACAAAACTTCTAGACTTCACCGCTTAGGCTTGCAATAGTGTAAAAGCCTTGTCTAGCCAGGCACAGAGGCAGCCAGCCCTGTCTGACAACAGCTTGACTTTAAAGAACAGTCATGAACCTGTACGGTCACAGACTTAACCTGCTGTAATGAAAACCCTCACGGAACACTATTAGAGTTGTTGGAAATATAAGTACCTGAGAGAATTTTTTAAAAAAAAAATGGAGGTAAAAATTATTTCATTACATAACCTATCTATAAAGCAAGGTGTTTAGAATGTACAAAGAATGATCAGCAATAGAAGTTGAAGGGGTTATAAGTTATGGTACTTTTGTAAAAATGGAATAATGGAGCCAAAGTAGAATAAAATACATTCATCCACTGGCCATGTTCAAAGAAACGTCAAGAAGACGTGTTGGCCTTTCTTGGGGGTGGGGGTGTCAAAGGCTGTGATGGCTCAGGCCATCTGGTGCCCTCCTGACCTTTAGTGTGCCTGAGTGGTGGTGTATTAGCCAGGCAAGGCCAGTGGAAGATGGTAATGCCATCTGGTGCCATGGAGCTATGAGTCAGAAGAACCCATTCGATAGATCATAAGGGAAAGGCTGTTGGAATTACACATCACTACTGGGAGCCATAAAATGAGCCTGCGCAGGACTGGGTTTGATAAAGGGCTAACTGTGCCTGGGAAAAACTCATCAATGAAATCTGCAAAAACTGCTTCCACGGAAGCAGACCCACCAGACTTTTCTACAAGTCGCTTGTATAAAAATGAAAACTAAACTTGATTCCTGGCTTTCAAGGGGTGTAGTTATTATGGGACAACCTGTACTGAAATTTGTTTAACAGTCAGACATAATTCAGGACTCAATGAGCTGATTCCAGAGCTGTGCTGAATTAAGTGAGAGTGTTCAGATTCTTAAGAGAAAGTCCCAGAGATGCTTCTCACCCAGGCCTACACCTGGGGTCACTGTGTGGGGATTCTCACCCACCCAGGCCTACACCTGGGGTCACTGTGTGGGGATTCTCACCCAGGCCTACACCTGGGGTCACTGTGTGGGGATTCTCACCCAGGCCTAAACCTGGGGTCACTGTGTGGGAATTCTCACCCACCCAGGCCTACACCTGGGGTCACTGTGTGGGGATTCTCACCCAGGCCTAAACCTGGGGTCACTGTG
>NW_022196895.1:79314196-79335605 GCF_008632895.1 Mastomys coucha
CACCTGGGGTCACTGTGTGGGGATTCTCACCCAGGCCTACACCTGGGGTCACTGTGTGGGGATTCTCAAGAATCAATTTGGGGAGAAGGGCTGGAAGGGTGGAATGTCGTTTTCTCTCTGTGAGGAGTGTTAAGTCTTCTGGCTGCATTCTGTATACAGGAATAAAGTATTTAGTAATGCAGATCTATTGGCACATTCCCAAGGATTTGAAGGGTTTATCTGAGCTAGTAAACAAACAAAGAGTCTCTGGGTTTGAGGCTGATAAGAAGGCAAAGTGTGGGGTCTGGTATTCTACCTCACACCCAGGCCTCCTGCCATTCTGTTGGGGGTGGGGGGAGCCTGGCTGTCTTGCAGACACAACCTTCCAGACCCTTCCAAACATTCCTAAATGACTGCATGCCACAGTTACCGTCCTCAGGGGCTGAATTTCATTCTCTGAAAATTGGTACCAGGCCACCTTGGCTGGTGAGCTTGAGGGGTATCCAGGCAACAATAGTACAATGTGATGATAGCACAGACGCACAGGAAGGATGTGCTCACACTGCCTAGAGCTCAGGGCCTTGCCGTGGGCCCGAGCCCAGAAAAGTCTCACCTCAAATCGATAGATTCCATTTGAAGATAATCTCATCACATCTGATTAGCACTGTTTGGTGGAAACTCATCCTCATCGGCTGGGTCGATCTGGGCCTGAGATCTGTGAACCCAGGCTTGGGGCAAGGAACAGGGCTTGTCATTACATTACAATGAAAATCATTCATTCTTTCAGTTAAGTGGCTGCCAGCTCCTCTCATGCTCTGGCCACTATTCCGAATACTTGCGTTGTACCAGCAGAGCTGTGGGCTCAGCAGCAACGTGAAGCGCACAGTGTGGCCTACTTCCTTCTGCCAGCGGACAGTTGAGGGTAAATCATAGCATTCAGTGAGAAGGTCATGGATGGTGACAGTGAACCGGGTCCTCTCAAAACTTTCGAGGTGATATCCTAACCATGAAGGGTGGAGACAAGGTTGTTGGAGATGAGAATTTTTAGGGAGATCATTCCTGAAGGCCACTGCGTTCGTCACGTGCCATGATGCTTAAAACAAGGCAGATCTGGGCCTGATTCATAGACTGACAGCCAAGTAGAGATATGGAGACAAGGCTGTCTGCAAGTGGGAATGCCAGGGAAAACCAGTACCCCCTAAACGCAGGCGTAGAACATTCTTCCTCAGAGGCTCAGAGGGGCGTACTAGGCCCATACCTCAATTGCAGACTGAGTCTCCAGGACCAGAACACACACAGTCCTACTATTTAGGGGTTTCTGGTTATAGACCCAAGAAAGGGATATAACATAGTGTATGCTGTGGGCGCGACTGTGGTTAGCAAAGCTCGAAGGCTGACAATCTGATTCTGAACACCTCAGAAAAGGACCTGCCTTGGTTGTACATATGCTCCTACTTCCGTTGAAGATGGAGGACATGCAGGTCCTTGAGGCAAAGAAAAGGGACATCACTTTGCCTTAAAATAATAACTGTGTGCTGTGTTGCAGATAGGTTTTCAGAGAGAAGAGAGAGAGAGATAAGTCGGTAGCACATAGGCTACGGCAAAGTTGGGTAGGTCAGATGAAGGTAACAACTATGGGAATGTTAGAAGGAGCTCTCGGCCATGCAGTGGTACATGTGTGGTCTAGAGTGTTTCCTGACTTACACAGGGTCCAAGAGAAGAAAAAGCCCAAAGGTCTGAGTGCAGATCGTTAGAGGTGCCACTGTGGGAGCCAGGGAAGACTGTGGGGAACAGGTCCCATGGGGAGGGTCCCACGGAGTCAGAAGTGCTGGGCCAGCTGCATTAGAGACTCCTACTCCATGCACAGGAGGGGCTGACTGGAAGTTGCCTGCATGGGCTTAGAGTCTGAGAGAGAGGCATGAACTTGAATCACCACCCACCAGTCTGCACAGAAGGTTGCGGAGTGACGGGCAGAGAAGAGATGATGCCTCCATCATTCCTCAGGGTGAAAGGGCCTGTGGCGTGGCATGTCATGTTCCAGTCTCCTGTTCCTTGTCTACTTCAAATTCGAAGATTCTGTCTCTCTGCCACTCCTAATACTTACTAAGGCTCTGAGATTTTGGGCCTCTCTGGTAGATTCTGAGATACTGCCCAATGGCAAGAGTCAGCCAAGCATCTCTCGATATCCAGAAGCAACTACAAACTCATTTTTAGAATACCAACTTGGTCTTCCAGACCCATAAAATCTCAGTGGGATTTCCAAAAACAACCACCCAGGCCGCCTGTGAATGCAGAGTCACTTCTGGGAACTTCTGGGTGGTTCCCAGGGATTTGCCCTCCTGCACGGCCAAGGGATCCCACTGCTCCCGATATTTCCACACCCACCAGGTCTCTTTGCAACCTGGACTTCTGGTAGAGGGAGGAGCAAAGGCAGGTCAGGCTGTGACTCTTTGGCCCTAGGGACCCTCCTTGGGGACACTCGGGCCCTGCCTATTCACAGGCATGGCTTTGTTTCTGCACCTCCTGAGGGCTGTGCAACCTTGCAGAACCTCAGAGAAGGCACTTAGCATATTTCGTATTTATAGAGAGCCTCTCTACCAACAGGCTTGCTGCACCGGGTCTCATTTCATTAATCCTCACAGCAGGGTGTGGATGGTGGGTAAGAATTGTCAATTCTACCTAATGTGGGGGCTCCGAGCTGTGAGAGGCTAAAAGACTTGCCTCAGGCTGTTGGATGAGTCAGTTCCCCAGCCACTGCAGCCTTGATGCCTGACTCCTGCTTGCCACCTCATCCTTCCCTTCAGAAATAACATCGTAAAAAATGTGTACTAAATCTGAACTGGAGATCAAATCCTTGTGATGCTCGGCATACCACTTAACCTTTCCCTGCCCCAATGTCTGAATCCATAAAATGGGGCTAATAATCCCTGCCATCTACCTTGTCATGGAAATATTATGAATATTAATCTCAGTGATCAAACTCCTTGGGAAGAGCTGCCACCTAAATGCAAGGTTCAGGTTAAGACCAACTACTTGTATATATTATTCAACGATTAGAGAAGCACACCGATTTCACATCACAAGAGAGAGCTCTGACCACAGGAGTAAGATTTTTGAGTGTCTACATTGTATTTATCGACATGGAATTATTTTCTTCTTATGTGCAACTACATGTAAGTTGCATGTGTATGTATGAATGTATTATGTATGTATGTGTGTGTGTATGTATGTATGTATGTATGTATGTATGCATGTATGTATGTATGGTTGTGTGTATATGTATGGGCCCCCGTGTATGACAGAGGACAACTCACAGCATGGTTTGTAGGCACCATTGATCTTGCTTTTTTTGTTTGTTTGTGTTTTTGAACAAGGTCGCTCACTTGCTGGGAGTTTAAAATAAGCAAGGCTGTCACACTGGTCTGGTTGCAAGTGCGCCCCCCCCCCATACCTGTTTTTATTTTATTTTTTAACCTGGACACTGAGGGCAAGCACTTTACAGCCAAGCCTCCTCCCCATGTATAACCCGGTGCTAACTTCCAATAACTGTATGTAGGCATTGGGTGATGGTTTAAGTTTTTAAATGTCAACAGTTTTCTAAATGCATCTTTCCGAGCTTTTCCTTTCCTGTGAATGACTGCAACCTTTTGAGATGCTTTCCTGTTTCTAAGAAGATGGAAAGGTCTTGTGGTTTCATTCTCCTGTGCTAGGTATCTCTTACAAATGTGCAACATCCTCTGTGGCTACAGAAATGGCGGTGAGGCTTGGGTTTATTTCCTCTTCCCAATCTGGTCTAGCTCTCCACATGACTTAGAAGAGTACACTCCAGAGTTAATAGTGTCCGAGGTGGGGTGTTTGCCACTTCTGTTTGAAATCAAATGTCTGATCTTATCTACCGTGACAGCTTTAATGCCCTTCTTCTCTGACAAATTTTCAGTTGAGAGGAATGCAAACACTGGCCTTGGTGCAGTTACAGGAAGGGCTAATCCAAGCATGCTCATATTGGCAGCTTGATCTTTAACGAACAGCAGAGCCCTGAAGTAGCCACTTGCTAGGAGGAGGGGAAAAATAGAATAAACAAATCTCAACAGACTCTTCCAGCACTTCCTTATCTGTCCTGGGACCTGGCATAGGAGAGGCACAGAGAAATTTTTGTCTAGCAGTGTTGCCTTTAACCTGGACATTGAGGGCAGGGGCAAACATGAAAAAGACCTGAATTACAGGAGTCCCTGCAACTTAACTTGAGTTACCTGTGATGGAGATTGTTTCCAGGATTTGAAAATACTGGATTCTATGTTCCTATCTGGGAATGCAGTACTCTGAAGGCATCATGATTGTCTACCATTTGTCTATAGGTCTCACGCACAAGTGAGTTTCACTGACTCCACTGAGCACCTTAGCCAGCCATCTACATGGGAGCTCTCTAAGGAAGTCGTTGATTCTCAACCTGTGATCCAGGACTCCTTTTGGGGGTTGAATGACCCTTCCACTGGGTTCACCTGAGACCATCAAAAAACCACAGATATTTATATTATGATTTGTAACAATAGCAAATTACAGTCATAAAGTAGCAATGAAAATAATTTTACAGTTAGGGGTCACCACATCATAAGAAACTGTATTTAAGGGTCATGGCATTAGGAAGGTTGAGAACCAGTGTTCTAAGAAAAGTAGAGTATAAATCACTTTAGAGTTAGAAGGGAGCTGCTTATGCAAAGACCAGGCCTTTGTGGTAAAATGTTCTACTTTATACACATCATGGAATTATATTGTACCAGTTGAGCAGAATATTTTAAACAGATTCCTTTAAAAAGTTATTATTATTCTATTTTATTTGTATGGGTGTTTTGTCTGCTTGTATATCAGTGTGCCACAGTGCCATGGAAGCCAGACAGTGTGCTAGACCTACTGGAACTGGAGCCACATACTCTTGTGGGCTACCATGTGTGGCAGCCAGTTGTGGACTACTATGCACATGACAGACAGCTATGATCTACCATGTAGGTGCTGAGAACTGAACCTGGGGGAGCAAGAGCCTTGCTCTTAACCTCTGAGTCATCTCTCCAGCCCCTAAGCTTACTCTTTTTTGGTTGAGTTAAAAAATTCATATACAGAGAGAAAGTTAGAAAAAAAAATCACAGAAACTTCTAAGTGTGACTTACACAATAGGGAAAATTCAAATTACCTCCAGAAAGTATGAAACTTTCTAGTCAAGCATAATCTTTAGCGAACTGTAAATATTAAATGAAACTCTGAAAACAAATTTGTCTGTGGGCTGAAATATTAAAGGTTTCTACTCTCTTGGTAGTATGGTTTACCTAGTCCTTTAATCATTTGCATGTTACTACCAGTGAGTGGCCAAATTACTGGCTCAGTACATTCAAATTCTTTGGGAAGGAGACACAATGGGTAATGGGTAAAAAGATACCCTCTCTATGGGCCCCAGTCTCTAAATGACCTTCCTTTTCTTGGTAGGGACATCTGGTAGACCCTAAGACCTGAGAGTCATGAGATTTTATTTCTAACTGATATCATTTTCCTCCTTTTGTGTCAGTGACTTTGGCAGATTGTCCCTTCTTGGGAACTCTTGGTTAAAGTAATGAGTAAATTCCAAAGACCTTGATTATTTTTTAATGGCTGCAAAATGACTCTCTTTCTCTAATTGAATCACATCCCACATCAGACTAATTGGGAACTGGTCCTCTCCTGCTTGTCATTGTTATTGGCCAGCAGAGTTAAGCTGCTCTGCCCCCTTTACCGCTCCTACTCAGACCCTCACTTCTGCCATCACTTAGAGCCCACTGCCTCAAGCTCTGGGTCTTCCATTTCTTTGGAAAATCAAGCATTGGCTGCAAAGGAGGTTCTCCCTGGCCTGTTTCTCATGCAGCCAGCTCAGTTGGTCCTGCCTGAATGGTAGTACATCATGTTTGGGTAATCCTTGGTTTGCTAGTAAACAAATCCATTAAGCTACCCAGTACTTGGGAGTGTTTTGGGAGCCAAGAGGCTCCCACATTATTTAAAAACAAACAAACAAAAAACATTGAATAGTGGGTTTTTAATTTATATTTTAATAAAATTATGGCTTCATTGTGAGATTTTCAACTAGAACATGTATTCCAAACATTTTAATTCCTCTTTGACCATCTCCTCTTCTTCTCTCACCCCAATTCTCCTCTCTTCCTCCTAAATAGTCCCATTTCTACTTTCATATCATGTTTACACGTATGCATGTGTGCACAGATGTGTGTGTGTGTGTACACATGTGTGCACACAGGTGTGTATAATCTAGGTTTCACATATGCAAATGTGTTTGTCTTTCTGAGTCTGGCTTATGTGTGGCATGCTCTTTGGTTCCATATATTTCTGACTTAGTTTCACTCTTTGCTGCTGAATAAAACTCCATTGTGTATATGAGCAATGTTTTCTCGATTCACTCGTGGTTCATAGACACCTTGGCTGACTCCAGAGCTCGGCTATTGTGACCACTGCTTAATAAATAAAGCAAACTGGTTCTTTGTGTATTTTCCCAGGAATGGAATGGCCAGGTCATTCAGTGGATCTATTTTTAGTTAGCTGAAGAGCTTCCATTCTGATGTGTATTGGCTTAGCCCATTTATATTTCCACCAGCAATGTAAAGGTATTCTTTTCCCCCTGCCTCAGGCGCATTTGCTTTGATTAAATGCTTTCTGCAGCTGTTATAGGGAGACCAGAAGGAAGGCTGTCCATCTGCTGGGAATTTCCATGATGTTTTCTGGTACAGCCCCACCCAACCTCTAAGATCTGCTGCTCCTTCTACTCTGTGGGTCCCCAGGCCTGGCAGCATCACAGAGGTAGGTCACGGCTACTCCTTGACATTTTGGCTCTTTGCTCAACTGTCAGTAGCACTCTGGTGCCTTCCTTGTCCTTGCCTTAGAGATTTTGTTTGGTAGGATTCTAGTCCCCGATGTCCCTCCTGAGATTTCCCCAGCACTACTGTCACCTCCACCACAGTCTCTTGCCAGCCTTGCACCAAGGTATTTCATCCCTGATTAGGCCTCTCCAGCCTTAGATCCCAAATATTTTGTAACATTTCATCATTTCCCTTGCTTACCTTTCTCTCTGAAATCTGGTTAGCTTGAGCCTCTGTCATATTCATTCCTGGAGAGGAGTCACCTGGCCATGCAAACCAAACTCTTGTTAAAGTCACAACAAGTCTGAGGGGAGGGCTCAGAACTTCCACATGATCCCTGTTCTCCAGTATCGCTTTTTATAATTTATACCTCCTTAACTCCCTTTGTACCCCCAGATCATGGCCCTGCCTCACAGATCAGAGAGAAAGAAGGCTTTTGGTTTTTTTGTTTTTTGTTTTTGTTTTGTTTTGTTTTGTTTTGTGGGTAAGTGACCTGTCTCCCCTGTAACAAAGACCCATCTATTGCTGGGGTAACTTTTTCTTATAAGAAAGAACTGAATGCATTAGTGCCCGTGTTCTTCCTTCTCTCCCAAGACCTTATTGGTCCTTATTGGACCATTGGTCCTCTTTTCTTCATTGCTTTGTCCTTCTTCACAGGCAAGACTTCTTAAAAGAATAGAGCCTTCATCTTGACAAACTGTCTCCTTCACCCTTCCTATGGCTTACATCATACCCCCATGGTGCGGTATCACTGTATTGGTTCTAGACTCCACTTTCCCATCAGCCTATACCATGAAGACTTTTGTCCTAGCACTTTGCAAACTCACTGCCTTTCAGAAAGCTGTGGCTCCTCCTCTGTGGCTCCTCATCAGTCCTCATAGCACATGGTCCTTCAGCAGTGCTTAGTGGGGATGACCTTCTAGAGATGCTCACACTTCCTTCAATTATCCAGATACCTCACTCTTTGGATCACCCCTCTGTCGGTGATCTCAGTTCCCTCCATCACTGTGCTTGGATTTCCCTGTCTTGTAGACCACTCACTCACACCAGAGGTTCCTGGGTTTCTTTAGGATCATCTTTGCTTTTTCATCTGTGTTTGTTGGATGGCATTCAGTCCATCTTTAACTCATGTCTCCTAAAGTTATATCCCAAGCCATGATGATTGATCTGTTCTCCCAAACAGTGGAGGGGCTCTGTAGCTTCTGCAGAGTATCCATGATCCTTGCCCAAGCCCCCCCCCAGACTCATACTCAGTCTCCAATCAGTTGGTGACCTCAGCATCTTTTTGTTCACCAACAGTCAAAGGATCAGTCATACGATGGATGTCTGTGTCTACACCTTCGAGTGGCTTCCTAAAGTGAAGGGACAACTATGGGGCTTCATCTACTCTCAATGAGTCACTTGAACTGTAGTGTTCACAGATCTGTAGACACATGGCCTCTGGTATTTTCTTCCACTCTTTCAAATGGCTCCTCTCTCAGTTATGACTCCTTTGTTCATTTTTTCTTACACCCAAGTAAGTCTTCTTTATACAGATGGTACATGTAATGTCCCCAGCTCGAATTACCCATCATCTCCTGCCCTGCACATCATCATCTCAGTCCATTCTGTGTTCCCTTAGCCACTTTCTGAAGCTATCATTTGATTGGGTATACATCAATCATTCCTTTCACCAAATATGCAGCTCCTTGAGGGGTGGGTCTTTGTTGCTTGGCACATTTGCAAACTACAGCCTTGAAGCCTGATACAGTTCTTGCTATTGGTTAAGAATACAACAATACACATTAACCCATTCACTATCTATTTTTGTGATGAAGATATTGAGTTTAGAGATACCTGGAAGGTTTGGTGCATTAATGGAGCTGAGATCTTGATGAATCACTAAACATGGACATTCTTCTGAGATCAGCAGAAATATCATCTTCAAACGATAATACAAACAACAGTTAAAACTTCCAAACAAAACTTTATTTAGAGAAAGTGTTCAATTCCTTACATTTGTGCTGGGAATGTCTATATCCTATATTTCAATAGCACCACTGTAATGTTGATTAGGAAGACTAACATAGATCTCTGGGAACACTATGTCTCCCAAATCACTCCAGGTTTTGAAGTTAGTTTTGACTCTAAGTCTTATTTTGCTATTTTGGAAGCTGAACTAAATCATGTCTTGTCAATCTTTTCCAGACTGCCTTGTCCTATCAGCAATGGCATTATTTACTTATAAAAGCACCTTGCAATACTCTCCTGTCAGTCTGACACTATAAAAGGAACTTTGGAATTGAACAACAAATTCAGCAGAATGTTGCAAACTAAAGGTACTGAGTTAGAACTGCCATTTTGTGATACGAAGAGCCCTTCCAATTTTAGCTAATTTTGTGACACTTGGTAAGTTTCCAAGTTATTCTGTATCAGAACATCTACCTACGAACTGGAAAAGTGTGTAAAAATAAATATTTTTATAGCAAATGGAGCAGTACTCTAGTCACTCTATAGATGTGTAATCCTGCTTTGCGATAATACCTCTGGAACTCTTGTCATCTTCAGTGACTTCTATGTTCTGATAGGACTTATTGCTGAATGAGCAGCATGAGTCTCTTATGTTTTTAAAAGATATACATTTAGATAGATTTGAATAGCTACTGAGTTTGCTAAAATATGGTTTGGTTCTAGTGTGTGATGTGGAGAGAGACCTCACCTGCTACAAACTTGTATGTGAAGAGACTTACATGGTCAGACACTCCCAAGTCACGGCTGAGAAAGGGGGTGGGGCAGCTCTCATTCCTCCAAGCTCTTGGCATTTTGCCAGTTTTGTTTTTCTAACTTTAATGACAGCCATCCACCTTTGTGTTTCCCTATGCACCAAAAAGTAAAGTCTTTTTTGAAAAAAAAATTAACTAGTGTATGTGTGTGTATCTGTAGAAATGTTTGCCACTTGGGTTCAGGTACCCATGGTTGGCAGAAGAGGGCATAGGATCCTCTGGAGCAAGAGAGGCTATGGCTGTTTTACTTGTGTGCTCAGAATTAAATAAGGTCCACTAGCAGCAAGTGTTCTAACTGCTGAGCCATTTCTCCAGCTCCAAATAGAAATCTCTTTAAGGAGGTATTTTGTTTTTGCTAAAGTATATGTAAAACAATGTTATTTTAATTGCTTTCAACTTTAAACTCAGTGGCCATTTTTATGACCACTTACTAGGTTTATGCACCCACCGCTATTGTCCAAGTGAGGAACTTCTCACCCCACAAACAGAAACTACCCGTTCCACCCCACCTCTTGCTGCCCATGGAATCCTTCCTCCTTCTCTCTGTGCAGTGGGCCTGACTGCTCTGGGGGTCTCACAGTGATGGACTCTCACGGCACTGCTTAGTGTGTGGCTGACGTCACTGGTGTCTTCCCGGCTGGTCTGCCTTGTGTGTGGCTGACGTCACGGGTGTCTTCCCGCTGGTCTGCCTTGTGTGTGGCTGACGTCACGGGTGTCTTCCCGCTGGTCTGCCCTGTGTGTGGCTGACGTCACTAGTGTCTTCCCGCTGGTCTACCCTGTATGTGGCTGACGTCACTGGTGTCTTCCCGCTGGTCTGCCCTGTGGAAGTGTTTGTTTTTGTTGCTACCTTAAGAAGAGTACCAGTGAAAGGAGAAGAACACAGAGTAGAGACTCACAGAGAATCCAAGTCTCCACAAGATTTGTTAAGGACTGTTCACAGCCTTTCCTTGTGTGAGACACGTGCCAGGACACTCTAACTGAAGTCTCTGCTCCTCTGAACCTTCTCAAAGACTCCCGAATGCTGTCAAGTGGCTTCACATGGCCCTTCAGCCCAAAGGATTTCAAATGCTGGCTACATCTGCTATGCTATTTGAAGGTTGGCTGTGAGTGTAAAGTAGCCTGGGAGATCTTGGTGCACAGAAACTTCAGGGCTTCTAGTCTCCATACCAATCACAAAGGTTTACCTTGGAACTCTGTCACTTTAGTAGGCGACAGGACACACAGGTCGGAATGATCATGACCAAATTCCCAGCACCCCCTTGGTACGGTCAGCATGTATCTGTCAGTATCTTGAGCCAGCTGGCAGGGCCATTTTTGCTTTTTCTTTTCCTCTGCCTATACCAATTCTTCAGGTGAACCTTCTCTCTTACGGCTCCCAGAGGTGGCCATGCAGGACTCTAGATTTCTGCACTCTGTAAGTAACACGTCCTTTTGTTTCTAAGGCACAAGTCTTCTTCTTTTCTTCCTCAGTTCCAAAAAACCCAGAGAAACAGGAAGTTTGTATCAGTCTCTTTTCTGTTACTGTGATAAGGCATCATGATCATGGCTACTTATAAAAGGAAGCATGTTCTTGGCTCACTGTTGTGGAGAGTCATGGCAGCGGGCAGCAGGCAGCAGCAGACGGTGGGCGGCGGGCGGAGGGCGGAGGGCGGCGAGCGGCGGGCAGCAGGCCTGGGAACCAGAGCAGAGAGTGGAAAGCTCACATCTTGAACCACAAGCAGGAACTACAGAGAGAACTGGCATGGCTCTCAAAGCCCTCCACTGACAGGCTTTCTCCAATAAGGCCACACATCTTGAATCTCCTCAAATAACTGGTGGCCAAGTGTTCAAGTGCCAAGACTATGGGGCTATTTTGCATCAACCCACTACCAGGCTCCTTCTTCCTTTCTTTAAGGAAAGGGTCAGAAGCCACCTCCAGACTCTCTTCCATCTCTAGTTTCTGGACAGGGCCACCTAGGGTTACTGGATATGTTGTTGGAGGCTGGCGGAGTAGCCTCCATTCCTCTGGTCTGCCACACCCTTGGGTTCCCACGTTTTCATGTGTTGAGACTTTTTGGAAACTAAATCGTGTCCATAGAGAACTCTCCAGAAACATCCCCCATCATCACAGGCAGGATAGATGAGGAAACAGGCTGGTGGACTAGATCCAGAAACAGGGTCAGTGGCAGGCAGGTCGCGGGAGTGCTGGACCACAGGATTCCAAACAATTCCTCTCTGATGGTGAGTTTTCAAAATTGATCTACAGAGCAATGCTGACAGTAGATTTTCTGCCAGCAATAAAGGTGGCCTGATTCACAGAATAATTACTGTATGCAAATGAGTGTGATTCTCCTCTGCCCTTTTATGGATGACTCTGCTCTGCCATTCATCAGGGCCACAAATTTCACTTGGGAGGAGATGGATTTAAAGAGACAGGCGCCCCTGGAGCTTTGTGGTGAACTTACTAAATCCACGCTAAGTGTCTTCATAAATAGAAGCACATATGCCAGAGATGGGCTGCCAGGCTTTGACATTTTTATCTACGTATTGTTGCTTGGAAAATGGGAAAGTACTGTCCCCTGAGCCTACTGCTGGAGCAGAATATTGGGTTCTATGAACCCAGGGGGCTTCACTCTTCAGGGGAACCTCTTGATAAAAGAAAGTCAAGAAAAAAGAGTTCTTTCTAACAGGACTGTGATCCTGACACAAAAGAATACAGGAAGTCTGAGATAAAGTGAGCTGTGCTTGGTGCTAAAACGTTGCAGATGGAAAACATAGTTAAGCTGGGAGTGGAAACAAAATGTTTAAAGCCCTGGGCTGACAGGGCTGGGGAGACAGCTCAGTGGGGAGGATTACTCGCTGCCCTTGCAGAGAACCAGGCTTCAGTTCACAGCACCCACATTGATCAGTTTACATCCCCTTGAAGCTCCAGTTTCAAGGGATCAAGGACCCTCTTTTGCAATTACTAGATACACATATGCAAGTGTATACACTTGAACACACATAAATAATAAAAGTAAACCTTTAAAAAACAAAACAGAAACGATCCCTTGGTTCGTATCTTTGGCCTTGATGCTCTGAGACCTCAAGATGATACACCAGGTGAATTTCCCTGTGTGCCTACACCAGTGTGCATGCAGTTTTGTTATCCTAAGAGATGGCACATACTATTTGATCTGACGAGACTGCCGCATGAGACCCCTTCTTAAGACCCTGCGGTACACAACACATTGATGGTTCTCAGCAGCTTCTGCCTTTGCCCTCCACAAGCCGTGTTTACCCACTCTTCCCGGGGCACGGGGTCGGGGGAGGGAGGGAGTGTAGTAAGTGAACCTGCCTCATCTGTGGCTGCGCTGTCTTGTTATTCATGTTGTAACAATGTATCGATGTCAGGACATCCCAAACACACGTTCTTTGCCTGTCAATCCCACAATAAAGGAGACACTGCAGTATTCACATGTCCATGCAAAGCACACACCACTAGAAGCCCTCACTTGCTTCCTCAAATAAAGGCCAACTAATATTTAAATGTTCTGAAAGTACCAAACCCGTGAGCTGGGTCTCCACGATTTCCTCCTGTAACTTGATGGTTCATGTCCTCCCAGGGGATGACTTGAAGAACATGGGTTGCTTTGAGATAAAAGAAAACCTGACAATATTTCAATCTGGCGCAGTCCCCAGTTATACCTTTCAAAGAAAAAGGAATCTTTTTACTCTTCAGAAATTATAGGACTGAGTAGCATAACTAGGTGGCCATTTATTTTATCTCCAACTTCTCAAATGCATTGTGATATGACACAAAAGCCAGAATGTTCAAAGGAGAGGCTCTGTGTGACTACAGTATCAGTGCGGTTTCCAGCTCGTGTGTGGCAAACAATGGCCATCAATATGCACAGCGGATGGGTGAGCGGATGGGTAAGCACCCATTCTCCCTTTAAGAAATATCCTCATGGGGATGGCCAGATGGCTGACCATCCAGAGTGTGATCCCTAGGATCCACGGGTGGAAAGAAACAAACAATTATGTCAAGCTGTGTAACCTCTACACATTGCCATGACACATGCATGCACACACACGCGCACACACACACATGCACATGCACACGAACACACGCACACACACATAAAAATGTAATGAAAAAAATTTAAGGAGGTATTCTCAAGAAAGATCTAATTTCAGTGGAAGACACTTCAAATGGTATTTGTATACTATGAAAAAACAAATGTGTACTTCCTGTTTATTTGTGAGAGACTAAATGAAGTCTAAGAAAGGAAAGGTCCGGTTGGCTACACGGGGTTGCAGGACTTCTATCTAGATGCCAAGTTTTGACTTCAGCTGGCAAGACCTATCTGTGCTTCACATCCTTGCTGCAGATGCATGAGGAGCAGAACTCAGATCCCCAGAAGTCACATGAAGTGGGTATGGTAGGTGGGTCATCTGTAATTCCAGTCTGAGCAGGTGGAGCGAGAGAGGATGTCCAGAGCAAGCTGGCTAGCATGAGGAGTCATATGTGCGCTTTCTGGCTTTGACTGAGAGACCTTGCATACAAACATAAGGTACACAAGCAATCAAGGATGATTCCTGGAATCAGCCTCCAGTGTCCACACACAGGGACACACATGTGTACATGCATTCAAGGTCATGTACGACTGTATGGATGCCCATATGCAAACATAGATGTATATACCCTCTATGCACATAAAGAAAGAAGAGTCCTAAAAGTTTGCACTGCTAAAGAGCCCAAGAGTATGACACAAAGGAGCTGAAGAGGAGCCAGCTTCCAGGCAAGGTGTCAAATAGAATCTCCACATGGTCATTCAGTTTAACTTCTGAAAATGTCTGCCACCTTTGTCAGGGGTTAAATTTAGCTTGCCCCTAAAGGATACACTGAAACCCTTGGTACCTCAGAGTATGAATTTCATCTTCTTTGAAGGGTTCCCTCTGATCTGTGATATGACCATGTCTTTTGTCGGGTTGAACATAAAGATTGACATGCCCAGTAAACCTATGTGAACATGAGGTCAGAGACACCTCAGTGCCTCTAAAAACCAAGGGGCATCAACCATCACGAGCACCAAGGAAGAGGAGAGAGAGAGCAGATCGACCTTGAGGATCTTGGCTTTCAGGCCTCCAGACACAACTCTCTGTTGGGGAGACTGTCAGGTGTTTATACTGGGTTAGAACAACCTTAGCCAAGTAACATATGCATGTTGTATCTGCATATGCACACACACACACACACACACACACACACACACACATACACACACACACACACACACACACAAACACACACACACACACACACACACACGGAGCCGGGGAGTTGGGTAACTCACACAGCTGGGTTAAAGTTTCAGGCAGAGTAAACAACATGAACAGGGATGGCTCAGCCTCTGGGAAGCTCGCATCAGGTGAAGAGGACAGTAGGGGACCAGGGATGTTGATCTTCACTTACTGCTCTTCTGGAGACCTGCTCTTGCCCAGTGGACAGCTGGCCACTATGGATTAGATTAGTGCTGCCCTCCCTAGCTCCCACCCGTGGATGACAGGTGTAGGCAGTCAGTGTGCTGTTCTGATCGCCATGAGTCCATGAGGAATGGATGGAAGTGTCAGAGTGCAGGGCTGCTGCCCAGCCACAGCAAGTGCTGGAGTTTGAAGGAGTGGAATTAGCATATAGAAAGATGTAGGCTTGGGGAAGAGAAGCAGAGAAACTGGTGGGGTGAAGCTGCACAAAGCTGCTCAAGGCTTTGTTCAGCAGTGGTCCTCCACTCCCTTGCTTACTGGATGCCACATTGGCTCTGAGCTACCTGGGACTGTACTCTGCTTTTGCAGGCAAACAACTCTGCCGTATCATATCGCTGGAAAATCAATTTGATTTTAATGTTTCTGAGTACTAAAAATGTTTCTTTGAGTGATGCCTGTTAAATCTGAACATTGGGAGGAGAAAGACTGAATCCACAATTGTCCAGTTAAAGCACGATTTATTTAATGTTGGCCAAGTAGATGGACACTGGTCAGGTCCATACCCAGGATTCCCAGAGAATGACACTGAACTAGGTCAGTTAGGTCTCTATGAAAACCAAACTCAATCTGTTGGTTGCCATTTTGTCCTATTGACTGTGTCCTTTGCTTTACAGAAGCTTTTCAATTCTATGAGGTTCCATTTGTCTGTTCTTGATCTTAGAGCATAAGCTATTGGTGTTCTGTTCAGGAAATTTCCCTTGTGTCCATGTGCTTGAGGTTCTTCCCCATTTTCTTTTCTATTAGTTTCAGTGTACCTGGTTTTATGTGGAGGTCCTTGGTCCACTTGGGCTTGAGCTTCGTACAAGGAGATAAGAATGGATCAATTTACATTCTTCTATGAACTAGCTGTCAGGTGAACGAGCACCATTTGTTGAAAATGCTATCTTTTTTTTTTCAACTGGATGGTTTTAGCTCCTCTGTCAAAGATCAAGTGACCATAGGTGTGTGGGTTCATTTGTAATCCATTGATCTACCTGCCTGTGACTGTACCAATACCATGCAGTTTTTAATCACAATTGCTCTGTAGTACAGCTTGAGAGAAGGGATGGGAATTCTGCCAGAAGTTCTCTTATTATTAAGAATAGTTTTTGCTACCTTGGGTTTTTTATTATTCCAGATGAATCTGCAAATTGTTCTTTCTAACTCTATGAAGAATTGAGTTGGAATTTTGATTGGGATTGCATTGAATCTGTAGATTGCTTTCAGCAAGATGGCTATTTTTAGTATATTAATCCTGCCAATCCATGAGCATGGGGAATCTTTCCATCTTCTGACATCTTCTTCAATTCCTTTCTTCAGAGACTTGAAGTTCTTGTCAAACAGATCTTTTACTTAGTTAGAGTCACACCTAGGTACTTTATATGATTTGTGACTATTGTGAAGGGTGTTTTTTCTGTAATTTCTTTCTCATCCTGTTTATCCTTTGAGTAGAGAAAGACCACTGATTTGTTTGAGTTAATTTTATATCCAGCCACATTATCTTTACCAACCCTACATCCAATAGAGCCTAATATCCAATGTATACAAAGAACTCAAGATGTTAGATTCCAGAGAACTAAATAGCCCTATTAAGAAATGGGGTACAGAACTAAACAAAGAATTCACAACTTAGGAATACCAAATGGCTGAGAAGCACCTAAAGAAATGTTCAACATCCTTAGTCATCAGGGAAATGCAAATCAAAACAACCCTGAGATTCCACATCACATCGGTCAGAATGGCTAGGATAAAAACCTCAGGTGACAGCAGATACTGGCAAGGTTGTGGAGAAAGAGGAACACTCCTCCATTGCTGGTGGGATTGCAAGCTGGTACAACCACTCTGGAAATCAGTTTGGCGGTTCCTCAGAAAATTGGACATAGTAACTACCTGAGGACCAGCTATACCACTCCTGGGCATATACCCAGAAGATGCTCCAACATGTAATAAGGACACATGCACCACTATGTTCATAAAAGCCTTATTTATAATAGTCAGAAGCTGAAAAGAACCCAGATGTCCCTCAACAGAAGAATGGATGCAGAAAAGTGGTACATTTACACTATAGAATACTACTCAGCTATTAAAAACTGTGAATTCATAAAATTCTTTGGCAAATGGATAGAACTAGAAAATATAATCCTGAGTGAAGTAACCCAGTCACAAAAGAACACATATGGTATGCATTCACTGATTAATGGATATTATCCCAGAACCTCAGAATATCTAAGACACAATGGAATATTCACAGACCACATGAAACTCAAGAAGAAGGAAGAACAAAGTGTGGATATTCGTTCCTTCTTAGAAGGGGGAACAAAATAACCATGGGACGAGATACAGAGATAAAGTGCAGAGCAGAGACTGAAGGAAAGGCCATCCAGAGACTGCCCCACCTGGTGATCCATCCCATATACAGTTACCCAACCCCGACACTATTGTTAATGTCAACAAGTGCTTGCTGACAGGAGCCTGATATAGCTGTCTCCTCAGAGGCTATGCCAGTGTCTGACAAATACAGAAGTGGATGCTCTCAGCCAAGCATTGGACTGAGCCCAGGGTCCCCAATGAAGGATTTAGAAAAAGGACCCAAGCAACTGAAGGGGTTTGTAGTCCCCTAGGAGGAACAACAATATGAATCAACCAGTACCTCCAGAGCTCCCAAGGACTAAACCACCAACCAAAAGTAACACATGGAGGGATCCATGGCTTCATCTGCATATGTAGCAGAGGATGGCCTTGTTGGACGTCATCAGGAGGAGAGACCCTTGGTCCTGTGAAGGCTCAGTGCCCCAGTGTAGGGGAATGCAAGAACAGGGAATCAGGAGTGGGTGGGTTGGTGAGCAGAGGGAGGGGAGACTGGATAAGAGGTTTTTGGAGGGGAAGCCAGGAAAGAGGATAACATTTGAAATGCAAATAAAGAAAATATATAATAAAAGTTTTAAAAAATATCCAAACTCAAAAGGCTTCCCACCTTCCACACTTGTCCAGTTGGGGGCAGTCCTGACCTCCTTCCTGCCCCCATAACTCCTGCCTCCACATGATCTAGCACTTCCTGTGCAAGTGGGGCCATCATCCTGAAGTGAAAACACATGGCTTGTTATCTTACATGAATGATAGCCCCCAGCATCCCAGGAAGTTATCTGTCCTTAGGCTTATAGGTTGACTTTAGCCTTTACACACCTAAGTCAACATCATAGACTGAGGAAGAGTTTGAGTGCATACCTCAGGATTCACAAACACATCCTGGGAAAGTTTTCACTAGAGTGGAGGACAGGATGCTAGGGTTCAACTTTACTGTGACACAGGTGGCCCAAGAAATAGGAATTCTTATGACCGTGTTTACTTTTATAAATGTGTGTATGTGAGCATGCATGTTCATATGTCTGCATGCGAGTATACACTTGACCCTGCTTGTGGATGCCAGAGAACAACCTTAAGGTTTATAAACCTTGAATTTGTGTTTTGTTTTGGGGAGTGGGTCTCTCACTGGCCTGGAAATCACCAAGTAGGCTAGGGTGACTGGCCAGAAATGTCCAGGAATCCTCATTTCTCTGCTTCCCTAGGCAACTTTCTTACAGGGATGCTGGGTTCTGTTGCGAGGCAACACTGTTACCAAGCAAGCACTCTTCCCAGCCAGGGCAACTTTTTAAAACACATTCACTGGAGCCTGTGACATTATTGTGCTTTCATGCTTGGTCAGAGTTGTTACAAGTACAAACTTTGGCTTTTGGTCAGTTCTAGCAAACTGTGATTGCTCACTTTATCTTCTCTTGCCTCCGAAGGTGACCTACTCTGTTGTGAGTCTTTACAAACCAAGCTTACCACTGTATCTTTCAGCTAGCACAAGAAGTGTACAGAGGCTGAACTTGAAGATTAAGCTGGCATCCATGGAGACGGACCAAAATATGTGACTCAACTGCCAAAACCTCTGTAGATATCAGGAAGAGGATTATAGCACAGAGGAGGGCTGGCTGGTTGCACTGTGGGCAGCTACTATCAGTCCACGTGAATCAGCCCTAAGCCTGACTCCTGCCTTACAGGACTTCGGTAAAGGTAGGCTTCCCAACAGGCCGACAGGAAGAAGGGACATGTAGTTCTTTTCACCCTTGGAAAGCCAATCACATGACCTAATGACTTCATCTCATTCTTTGGTTCATTAGCCTACACCTAAGTCATCCCATTTGTGTTGTCAGTCAGAGGCACTTAAGACTCTAGGGAGGCAACGTGCTTTACGCTCCTCTCAGTAAAGAATCCAAGAGCTCAGCTTCCTCTCTCAGACAGCAGAGGCACCATCCATGTTGTTGCTCAGCCTTCACATCCAAGTATCACTTTTAATACTCTTGGGTGTGTCTAACCTAAGATCCCTGGTGGCATATGCATGAGAGTGCAGCCTAGCAGAAAATGGTTGATATGGTTAAAGAATTATGAGATGTGTGTGGACTTTTTTTTTTTTTTTTGGTTTTAGTTTTAGTTTTTTTGTTTTTTGGTTAATCAATTGCATGATTCTACAGTGTGCACTTTGTAGATAACAGAATCAAATCACAAAATCATAAGGCTAGGCACTTGTTAGATACCACGCTACCATTTACTTGGCTTCTCTGTTACTCTTTATAGAAAATAACAGCACATATCCATCTCTTGATAGTTGGGTTTTCCAAGTGATTTGAGCTGTAAGCTATGAGCAGAGGCAGTGGCCTTCATACTGTCCCAGCCGTTATTCAGCAGCCAGCTACACTCCAAATGATAGCACCTTATCCCCTAAAAAGAGAAGTTAGTCTAGGCAACTTGAAGTTGTTAAGATGTGCACTTGACAGTTGCTCTACAGTCTGGTGTGCACTGAATGACAGACTCCTCTGTCCCTCAGTGTCACCCACTTCCTGCACAGGATCTGTTAACTTGACTCTAAGACAGGTCCAGACCTTGCCCATCTCCCATTATCAATTACTCCCAACTCAGCCAATATACCAGTGTATTCCTCAATATACCAGTGTATCCTTCAGTATACCAGTGTATCCCTCAATATACCAATGTATCTCTCAATATACAGTGTATCCCTCGATATACACCAGTATATCCCTCAGTATACCAGTTATCCCTCAGTATACCAGTGTATCCCTCAGTATACCAATGTATCCTGGTACTATCCTAGTAACCTTTCCGCACTACTGGCGTCTTTGTTTTTAGTTTGTGCCTCCTAATAATTTTATGCACATAGATGCTGGAATGATTATGTTAAAGTTCAAACCAAGTCAAATCATCTTGGTGCCCTCCTGTGGTTTCCTATTAAACTTAGAAGAAGATTCAAACTTCTGCCCATGATGCCTGCCACCCCACGTGATCCCCTCTGCCCACCTGTCTCAGCTTCCCATGTGCACTTTGACCTCAGTCACTGCCCTCCAGAAGTGCCAGCCTCAGTGTCATGTCCTGGAACCCCATGCTGTTGCCTCAACCTTTCATCCTCTAGCTCTAGAGGTTCAAATATCTCCTCTTCTGGGAGACTCTTTCTGACCCAGAAACTATAGGAACTTCCTGTTCATCAACACACTGTCAGTGCCTGGGCTCTCAGGACTGTCTCATGTGGCTCTTGTTAGGTGACTGCTTCCCTCTAGTCTGTTCCCTCAAGGATGTCAGCTCTGCGGTGTCTTAGCCTCTCTAGTTTATAACTGAGCTTCCCCAGAGCACAAGAAATTGGTTGCTGTTTGGATTCATAAAAAATAAAATATTTATTTAAATTTTGATGTCTGCATCCACTTACTTTTAAAAAGTATTTTTTAATAACATTCAAAGAAATGCATTTGTATACAAACCTCTGTGGGAAGTTCTGAGAGTTACTTTGGAAGAATGCCCTTTTTTTTTTTTAAATTCGAATTACGGGTTGGGGGGTATATCATTTTCTTCAGTGCTCTGGCCAGTCATCAGCTGTCCGTGCTCCAGTAAATGACTTCCCACCTATATTTGGGCAAGCAACTCTAATTCAGCTCACTGGGTCACACACACAAAGACAACTATTGGGCAAAACTCAAAGAGCACCACAATGAAGGAGAGAGTCGAGTGAGAGTGATCCAGTCAGAGGTCTAGCAGGGCTTCCAGGGGGACTCCAGAGACTGCTTGTTTCTAGCTAACTTTTCTAGACGTCTTTATTCCCACCCAAGTCTATGAAAGATGCATCAAACACTCAGGGTCCTTAGATAACAGCGAACTAGGTTGCCATGGCTCTTTGGGACACTTGATGGAGAAAGCAGAGGACAGTATTACAGAGTTGCTTTGTTTGTGGAAGCTCTCTCTCTCTCT
>NW_022196895.1:79335615-79339046 GCF_008632895.1 Mastomys coucha
CTCTCTCTCTCTCTCTCTCTCTCTCTCCTCTCTCTCTCCTTGCTGTTTCAAAAAACTTTATTTTTACATGGTCCAAGACTTGGGAGAGACTCCAGGGCAGTTACAAAGCTGCCTAGTGACCTGAGAGGTTCGTTCAGGTGGAAGTCCTGAGGCGGGCTGGTGCAGAGCAGAGGAGGGAGGCACAGAGGCCTCCTAGTCATGCTTTAGACTGAGCCGCTCAAAGAAATACTGGCCCAGACATGCCTGGGGCAATCCAGTCTTTGTGGTCCTGACAGCCTACGGAGGTTGTTAAGGTGGTTGTCCATCTTCTTGATGAGCTTCACCTCCTTATTCAGGAAGTGGCTTTCCAAGAAGTCGCAGAGATGAGTGTCTGTCTGGGCAGAACCCGAGGCATGCAGATCCAAGAGGGCCTAAGTCAGATTCATCTCTAGGGCTAAGGCAGCTTCCATGGCCTCTTGAGTTTTATCCATTCACCTTGAGATGGCTTCTGTACATCCTGGAAGAGTGCACGACAACCCCCCCGCCCCCCCTCCCCGCAATCATTCTGCAACTTGAAGAGGCGTCCTCGGGCTTCTCCTCGGCCAATTCGCAGAAGTGGCCTACGCCCTCCAAAGCCACATCATCCCAATCAAAATAGAAGCCCAGAGAGCTTTAGATGTAAGAGGCCCACAGGTACAGGTTGACCAGGCGTTTCATGGTAGCTTCCACTTCGGTGGAGTAATTCTGACGAAATCCGAGAGGTTATGGCTGATCCGGAGTACTCGTGGGGCTAACCATGAAGAGGATGCTGGCTGGTTCTATGAGTCCAAGGCAGCGAGGAGGTGGTCCCAGAGGCTGCAACCGGAGAGACCTATAAGGCAGCTGGTGCAAGTCCCCGGATCTGTTCCGACCAAGCACTGTTGGAGCAAGACACAGATCCACAGGACCTCCAAGGTGCTACTCTCGGGAAAGCTTTCCTGAGGACCTGTCCAGAGAGCACGGTAGAGAGATGGACCTTAATATTTACTCTTCCGAAGCCCCGTGGTTAGATCCGCAGTGGCAACGGAGGGTGCCTAGAGTCTCTGGCAGGCTTCTTTCTGAGCTGTTGGCTGGGCGACATTGAAAGTTATGCTTTATAGAACTGCTCAGCTATTGCTTTTCTCTCTTATTTGGATTCACATATAAATAGTTTCCAATAGAAATTGAGCCAAACATTTCAGCGGCTTTTGATCTTTGAGACCTAGACCTGTCTTAGTAAGGCTTGGTTGATGGTTTGCCCTCCGTTTATACACAATTTTAGTGACTAGCAAGCGCCCCAGTGAGGCAAAGTGGCCCAGGCCACTGTTGGATAGCATAAGCCATCAAGTCCTATAAACTAAATTTCCTTTGGATTAATTTAACATAGCATGACTTTAGTTTTTCCACCTTAAATTTCACAGCTTCTTTTTCTTTACTTTGCAATGGCTTGATATTTCATGATATTTCATATTGGCCTGGGATTTTGCCTGCCCCCCCCCAGGATTTTACCCGCTGTCAAAATTATATCTAAAAAGAAGACAAAGAAGTCACTCATTCTCTTACAGAGGCAAACCTTACTGTCTTATAATACTGTCCTTGTTAACGCATTCCAGTAAGTTCCAGACATGGGATCCTGATGTAGAATGATCAAAAGTTTCCAGCTAGTCTGGGCTCCACAGTAAGTTTCAAGTCTGCTGGGGGTTTAAAATAAGACAAAACAGTTGGGAGAGAGGTGGGAGGGAGGATTTTAAATGAAAATCTTTCAATAAGTTTGAAATTGGAGGTTATTAACATGGAGAATGATACTGCCAAAGATAGTGTAGGAGAAACTGGTTCATTGACCCTCCACTGTTCATAGCCTGGCAATGAGTTTTACGAGGTACACGGAGATGGAAGGCTGTGAGGTATGCACTGAGGTAATCATAAAAGTCGCCGATTAAACGAAGCTTGATCACACTCATGTTTATTAAAAGTGATCACTTCCTTCCCAGACAGAAATCTGTCAAGAATTTATTAGACCCCTGAGTCTGTTGGCATTCTACAAGGGTGGTAAACCGAGGCATTGGAAGGGATCTATCAATAGTGACCAGGTCGAGCAGGCAACAGCCTCCACGTTCGAGTTCACAGAGCTGCGCTCACAGGCAGCCTTCTGGCCAGGTGGTCTAGCTTTTTAGTTTGTTTTGCTTTGCTTTTTCAGTTTTGTTTTTAGTAGCAATTTGAACTGGAGTGGCTGCTGTCTGCCTGAAAGTTTCAGGCAAACTGCCAGTATTTTTCTTCACAAATTAGAATTGGCAAAAGCCAGAAGCCTGCTGGTTCTGCTTGGTCCTGTGTCATATCTCCTCTCACAGATCTACCATTGTCCCTGCCTGATCTTTTTGTCTTCATGCTTTAAAATACATGCATTGAAATCCCAGGACTTTGCATTGTGTTGATAAGCAATCACTTCTAATAATGACATGATTCCAAAGGATTCCAGGAAGTAGAGGTAGGAGATCCAGGATAACTCTGAAATTCCAGTGCTGGAGAGCAGCCCAGTTCCTCGGCTTTCCCCCCTCCTTAGATCATCTGCCCGCTCAGCCTCTGCCTTCACTCCCTCCCAGTCAAGAAGCAGGCCTTCTGAGCCAGAGATACAGTGTTTCCAAAGATTTCCACCTTTCCTTAAAATGGTCAAAGGATTTCAAATAAACAAACTGAGACATACCACCTGAGAAGAGTTAAAAGGAAACAGAATATCCTGTCAGTCAAAATCTCCTGCAGTAGCTTGCACAGGGCTTCATGACACATGACAGGTAGCAGATGACATGCCTTATAGGTAGTCAAAAATAAAATCAGTGCTGTGTGAACCGCCAATGGAGAAGAAGAGAACACACACACACACACACACACACACAAAGACAATAGCAATGTCTATTTCAGAACCACTGCATCTGGGATCACTAACACAGTATTGATTAGGAGCGGTGGGAAGCAAGTGAGCCTTAATGGTAGCAATTGTTATTTCTTAGAAATGTTAAATAAGGAGAATGTTACGAAGGGGGAAATCTCTTTGTCACTTTGCTAGACACAGTTTAGCACATTGTATCATTTTCTGCACAGTAACTTCTCCTTGGTGGTGGGGGGCAGGGTAAGTGAGATTTCCACTGGACAGATTCTTTTACTTCCTTCGGTAGATGAATTGGATGATGTTAATGAACATATGTTAGCATACAAATCCTGTCCACTTAGCTAGTGACGTCACCAGAGCAGGACAAGAAGTTATCACTAAAGAACACCATGTTGAAATGATGCCCACTGCCCTAAAGCAGGAAGTCACCACAGAGTTCCTTAGTTCTCATCTTTCTTTTGGTAATTATCTTAACTTTACATTTTTCTGTTTGCCCTTTGACTTCCCAACTCTCTCTCTCTCTCTCTCTCTCTCTCTCTCTCTCTCTCTC
>NW_022196895.1:79339064-79361757 GCF_008632895.1 Mastomys coucha
CTCTCTCTCACACACACACACACACACACACACACACACACACCCCTCATTTTTAGCTTTGCTTTTTTTTCAGAAGTTGCCCCAAAAGAAACAGTGTCAACTTGAGTTGGTGCCTGTCACTGCCTCCCCTCACATGCCTGGTAATTAAACTGTGAGTGATTTATTGACTGACAGCCAACAAATCCCAACCCAGTTTTTATGATATACACACTTCTTAGGGCTAAATTCACTCAACCAACAACCCAGTCAAAAGGTGGAAAATGGCCATGAAGGGAATGGGCATGAAGGGGGAGCAGGGCGAAGCCGGATGAAAATACTAGGGCAAGTCAGCCTTAGGAGAAGAAAACAGAAAGCAAAAGAGTGTGAGGGGTGGAAGGGACAGGGGAAAAGGGAGGGTGAGAGACAGGGGAGGGGTAGAACCAGGTATGGAAAAAACTCAGGGCAGCATCTTTCTGAGATCTAGAGTTCTGGGCAGGCAGCAGAGCTGGTAAACATCATTTCTTCAGCTCTCCTCCCAGATTCATTGGAAGCGCCTCACGTACAAAAGCGCTCTGAAGGGGAACATGAGACGAGCTTGCAGCTAATATTACAGTCGAGTTGCAATTTTACCTAAGGGAAAGCAGCTTTATTAAAAGTCATGACTGAATTGCATGACAGGTGCCAATATTCTGCACCCTGACAGATGTGTCAGCTTGCGAATGCCATTTCCTGTCAGCCGTCCCTGGATGGAGCTCCCTGCAGCGCCATTTGTCTCTCTTCCAGGGAGATCACACATGCCCGCCGTTTGCCTCCAAGCTGCACCGCACTGCTTGATATGTGGAATCTTCACAATGAGACTTATTAAAAGACAGTCCATTATTTTTATTTAGAGCATTTCCAAAACAAGCAGAGCGCGCACACAGATAATTTAAAAACCTCGTGGCAGGTCATCTCCAGGCCACTGTGGCTCAATTTGAAATGCATAAAATTGTGGCATCTCCTGTGTCACACACACACACACACACACACACACACACACACACACACACACGAGTTCATAGGGACAGGATCTGAGTGCCATTTAACCCTTAACCAATAGCCCTGACAGTCCAACACACTGTTTTTTTCTATAAAACATGACTCTTTTCAACATGAAAAATTAACCGTGCTCCCTTCTCCCTAACTCTTTTTTTCTTTTCTTCTCCTCCACCCCATCTTATTTTCTTGAATCCTTCTGTTTCCTTGCAGTTGGGCTTTCTTGCTGCAACCATAGATATAAATACTCATGATTGGCTGTATTTATGGGGTATTTCAGCCTCCGGTTGGTTTCAAATACAAAGAAAAATGGTATATTTTGCCTGTTCCTTGTCGTATCAGCCAGAGAAGCCATTGGAAGACCCTCTTTGAACTCTGATGGAAGATGATTTCCAGTGAATATAGGACTATTCTGGCTAGAAAAGGGCTTGAACACTGTGACACGTGTGGCTTCTGTCATTAGGACAAAGGAGACCCTGGTGAGGGAGGTATAGAGGGGCCAGCATTTGGGTTGCTGAACTACACACTGTGGTGGTAGTAGTCTGCTAATGTTTCATGTGTTCAGGTAGGCCAGGCAGTTGTTCTCTTGTGGTTTTAGCTTATAGATCTGCATAACAATGAAGTCGTACTATCGAATCCCCTAGCTTTATCCTAGTGCACATGGAGTTGTTTATCCTTCCCAAGTCAGAGGTGATGTTTGGTAGGTAGACCCAGCCAGTGTACTTGGTTCTGGAGAACACAGTGTATTAGAGAAATAAATATTTCTAGTCAGCTCAGATCTGGTACACACACCTTTGCAGACACCCAGCAGAGTAGCTGGGGAAATTTTCCCATGACATGTGATTCTGTCTTCATGGCTTTCTGGAGCTGCTAGTTGGTTGTTCCATGAGACTGCTATCAAGTTACTACATGAACAACAAAAATACAGCAATAAAGAACAGGAAGACTCTCTGGTCTAGGGCTCACACCCTAAAACAGCACATGACCCTGAAGATAGTTGTTAGGAGCAATAGTGTAGTGGCCCATATTGCCCCCAGGCACCTCGCCATGCTGTGCATTTCCTGAGTGCTTGCTATGATGGAGTGCTAAGGGACTTGCAGCCTCAAAGAGGGTACCAAGATTTTTAAACCAATAAGAATATTTTTTGATGCAATGACTAACCTTCACTATGAACCTGACACATGTGGGAAGAGTGACTGTCATCTGAAGTAGTGTCCCTCATCAGATTGACCTGGGAGTACATCTGGGAGAGCATTTTCTCAGTTGCTATTGATGCTGAACTGAGCTCAGGCCCAGCCCACTATGGGCGCCCAGCCCTCCAGGCCTAGGCTGTATAAGGTAAGTACCTAAACATAACCCTGGGAGCAAGCCAGTAAGCAGTATTCCTCTATGGTTTCTGCTTCGGTTCTTGCTTCAATTCCTGCTCTGACTTCCCTCAGTGACAGGGTATAACCCTTTCTTCCCCAAGTGTTTTTTGTCTTGTGTTTATGACAGCAAGAGCGAGCAAGCTGAAATATCCCCCATTGTTTGTCTTAATAGTTACTCTATTTCCATACGGCTTCTGCCAGACCTGTTACATAACTGTTCCATATTTATTCTGCCAGGGAGTCTGTTCTGCAGCTCTTCTCATCATCCGTCCTGCGCAGCCGTGATGAATATATTTGCTACTTTCAGTCTGGCCAATTACTGAAGCATCTCATTATCTCTCCACCCTTACCTACTTGTTGCTTAAGTTTTGTGGGGAGTTTATAGGAAACGAGGCCACACTGGGTGCTTGGTTGGCTGGAAATGGAGTTTGTGGTTTGTTTGTTTGTTTGTTTGTTTTTGCTTTTGTTTTGTTTTTTGTTTTTTGTTTGTTTGTTTGTTTGATGTATGATGAGATTAGCTAGAGTGAGATCATCATGTGAGGTCACCAGAGAAGAAAACCACACAAGTGCTGATTCCTTCAGCTTTGTGAGAAATAATCACCACATATATGTCCTATTTACACTTGAGGTTCTCCTTGCATGCCTTTCCAGGTCCCCATGCTGGGTTTCACCAAGGTGGGCTTGACTGTGCTGGCCTTCACCAGGCTTTGTCACCATCCTGGGCTTCACTGTGCTGGCCTTCACCAGGCTTTGTCACCAAGGTGAGCTTGACTGTGCTGGCCTTCACCAGGCTTTGTCACCATCCTGGGCTTCGCTGTGCTGGCCTTCACCAGGCTTTGTCACCATCCTGGGCTTCCCTGTGCTGGCCTTCACCAGGCTTTGTCACCATCCTGGGCTTCGCTGTGCTGGCCTTCACCAGGCTTTGGCACCATCCTGGGCTTCCCTGTGCTGGACTTTACCAATATTCTTCACCATGCTCTGTTTTCAAATGTTCTGCCTCTCACAGTACATTGAATAGTTTCTATTCTTCTGTACTGCTCCAACAGAAAGCTCCCAGAGACAAAGTTCATGTACTTTATGGTATTTCTTTTAATGTATTTATTTATTTTTTTTAAAAAGTATGTTAAAAACCTTAGTGAGCCTTTGCCAATATTCCTCATCACACCAGGCTCTCCAACCTCTTTGCCTTTCCAAGCCTAAAGTTTCCAGTGTCACGATGACTTCTCCGTGAGCTCTTATACATGGGAGGCATAATAGTGATGCTCTAGAACATATTGTCTTGAGTGGAAATCTCATTTGCCATGTGTAGATTCCCTGCTCCCTGCAGTACTCTAAGTATAGCCAAGCCTTTATTCTTCTTCTAAAAAATATTATTTTTATTTTATGTTATGAGTATTTGCACATATGTCTGTGTACCATGTACATGTCTGGTTCCCTTGAAGGTCATCGATTACCTTAGAACCACCAGAGTTAAAGATGGTTGGGACATGCCACGTGGGTGTTGGAAACCAAACCTGGTTTCTTTGCAAGAGAAGCAAGTGCTCTTAAGCACTAAGTCATCTCTCTAGTCCAAGCCTTTTCTTCTTAAGATCTTTATTCCTCTTTCTGCCATGCCATTGCCTTCTTCTTTATAATAAAGTTGTAGGGGTGCATGCTTGACTGTGCTACTAGATGCAAAATACTGGAAGATACATGCTGGCATTTCTAACTTTTATCTCTTCTGCATCACATACCAGAAACACAATGTCTAAACAAAGATGGTTATACGACATATACTAACAGATGAGAACATGTGTGATTTTCATTAAAAACAGGCTTTTAGCATCCCACAGCAGGTAGGACTGCATTTTTCCCATTAAATCCAACTCGTGGAGAAAAGAGAAGCTAGAGATAAAGGTTCTTAATTCACTCTTTGCAGCACCTTTCCTGGACTTTCAACAGATACAACTTTTTAATTATTCCCAAGTCCCTTCTTTGAGAGATGTGTGAGCACCCGGACCACCAGAGCTTTACATTTGAGCATTCTATAAAGCATCCAGTCCAGAAAAGTACTGAGGAAAAGAACCCCTGAGCAAACGGAGGCAGACACTGTGCACAGCCCTGTGGGCTCATTACAAGGGGTTGTCAAGTAAAGACTTTGCCTGAAAAGCATGTGGGCCTCTGTGACAGGCAGGAAGTGTGTGAGGACTTATGCCCAGTTTAGCTCACTCAAGCCAACAGCACGATTTGTTAGACAGGCGCCAGGGACCCCAGAACACCGTGGCTGAAAAGTGAATGATTAACAGGTTTTTTGAGCTCCTTCAGGAAGTCATTTTATTCATATTTCAAGAACCACCAGGCAGTCCACAATCCACATTCTCTTCTTTCTGTAAGATTTATTCCTCGGCTCTATTTTTAAATCACCTAAAATACTTTAAAGTGCTGAAAACGTCTCTTTGCGGGTCAGTCACAGAACTGCACTGATGCGAAGTTGCTGAGGGAGGAGCTTGGAACCCCCCCCCCCCATCCTCCATATCCCCAACTGCATTTCCCTTCCACCTCCTCCTTCAGAATTTTGAGGATTCAGTTCTCTTTATTGTCTTAAAACTGAGAATCCCCATCTATGTCTCTGTCACAGATAGTCAGGAAGAAGAACTAGGAAATGGATAAACTTATCTAAAAATGGAAAAGGTTCTTCCCTCTCTGATTAAGTGAGACTTGTACTCACACACTAGTTCATAGATATCCTTCAGTGTTTATAGCAACCTGTGTCAAAAGGTTGGACAAGAAAGAGGGCACGGGGAGAGAGCAGGAGAAAGAAGGGGCAGGGAAAGGGAGAAGGAGGGGGAGGGAGGCAGAGAGAGGCAGAGAAAGAGGCAGGCTCACGAGGCATTCCACCCTTCTTGGGATCAGGGCCTTCCTACTGACCGGTGATCTAGGATCAGTGAGGGAAACGCAGCCGTGTCTACCCTATGTCTACTTGGTCTACTTGGAAATTCCTATGCAGTTAACAAGCTCCTCAGCTATGACTTTACAGCAATGTCTCAGCAGCTCTTGATGAAAACACCAGGAGTACTAAGTTACCGCCCTACCACTCATCGTCAACCAAACCATTCCATCGCTGTGTTGTTCATCCTTAGAGGCCCTGGCAATGACCCTAAAGTCAATGAAAAGAACCAGTTTTGCCCAGATCATTATTCCCTTGAACTTGTGCTTGTGTTGGTAAGCATCCTATAGCACCAGTATCATGGAGCAAAGTTCTAATATACCTAGCATTGTGTGTGCAAACCAAGCTGGAAAAAAATCTGAACCCCGAATAATCCCAACATTTACTCTTGGAAGTTGAAAGTTTAATGCACCCTCCTATTCCCAAAGGCCACAGTCCTGTGCTCACTGTGACTCACTCCTCTTTCGTTTGGAATGCTTAGCTGCCCATTCACGCCTCCACCTTCCCCATTCCTGGAGATTTCATAAAAACTATAAGCTTTGTAAACTGTGGATTACAATGGCCAAAGGGGCTATATAACTGAATATGGGTGTTGCTACACATTGGTAAACACTGAAAGATTTCTGAATTTCTACTAACCAAAAATTAATTCACATTCAAATGAATAATAAATATAATATCTGTCTGTCTATCTATCTATCTATCTATCTATCTATCTATCTATCTATCTACTACCTATCTATTGATATCTCATGATTTACTGCTGCCTTGGATCTAAACACAATGTGAGCACTTTGCACTGTGCATGCCACTACAACATTCAGTGCCAGTAAAGCCTTCCTGAAATGCCTACTCTCAGAATCACGACTCTCATGTGTCATGAATGTGTACTGTGCACACAATTTCCTGTTCTTCTAGAAGCATAATGTTTTAATTGCCAAAATGAAAACAACGACAATGTTTTATCATTTCTCAGCACATAAGCATCAGATTGGACTATGTTTAAATGTTTGATTTTAAGGATTGCTGTTTCAATCTTTAGTTTTATTTTTAAAAGTTAAGTGGAGTTAGGCTTGGGATTACGCCAATATTTTCAACAGTTTATGAAACGATCTTAAATATACGTCTGCCATTTTGTGTAGTGTTAATCCCACATTGAAACTTAGAAGATGAAAATATTGATTAAGGGGCTGGAAAGATGACTCAGTGGTCAAAAGCACTCACTGCTCTTGCAAAAGACTTGGGATCAGTTACCAGCACTCACAAAAGTGCTCATAGTCATCTATAATTCGTTTCAAGGGTTCCAACCCCCTCTTTTGTCCTCCTAGGACTCATGCACACATGTGGTTTAGATATACTTGGTGCAGTTTCTCATACATATACATAAATTAAAAAATGCTAATAATAAAAAATATTGATTAACTCTGAGAAATATAAAGGATGCTCTGCATTTTTCAGTATCAAATATTCAGCCAAAATTTAATTCTTTGTAAGAAATCCCATCCATCTTTTTAATATGCATCCTGGTTTGCTTTCTATTGCTGTGTTAAAGACAGTGACCAAAAGCATCCTGGGGAGAAAAGGCTTTACTTCACTTTGCAGGTTACAATCTGTCAGATAGGAATATCAGGGTAGGAACCTAGAAGCAGGAACTGAAGCAGAGACGATGGAAGAGTGCTGCTTACTGGCTTGTTCCCCATGGCTGGCTCAACATGCTTCTTTATACAGCCTAGGCTCTGGGTTGTATACTAAAGAAGAAGTGCTTGCTGAGAGCTCTACTCTCCCACAGCAGTCATTAACCAATAGAATGCCCCCACAGACTTGGCCACACAATAATCTGATGCAGACTTTTTATAGTTGAGGTTCACTTTTCCCAGACAACCCTAGCTTGTGTCAAGCTGACAAAAAACTAACCAACACAACATGCAAATTTGATTTTTTTATTAGTGTGTAATGAGATTATGTGTATACTTGTGTTGGCTAGTTTAATGACAACATGATACAAGCTAGAGTCATCTAAACGAAGAGAACCTCAATTGAAAAATGCTACTATAAGATCTAGCTGCAGGACATTTTATTAATTAGTGATTGATGGGGAGGACATTTTATTAATCAGTGATTGATGGGGAGAGCCCCACCCACTGCGGATGCTGCCATCCCTGGGCTGGTAGTCCTGGATTCTAAGAAAGCAGGCTGAACAAGCCATGGGGAGCAAGCCAGGAAGCAGCATCGTTCCATAGTTTCTGTATCAGCTCCTGTCTCCAGGTTTCTGACTTGTTTGGGTTCCCATCCTGACTTCCTCCAATGATAAACAGCAATGTGAAAGTGTATGCTGAATAAAACCTTTTCTTTTTTTTTTTCACAACCTGCTTTGGGGCAATTGTAATGCTAACTAGGACAATACCAAATAATTAAATTAAAATACATTTATTTACATTTTATTATCAATAATTTTTATTTGTTTACCTAGTTTTTATACCTTCGTTCCTAGGGTCATGTGAAATCTTGGATGAACAGGAGTTGTGACTGAAAAAGGCTACAACTTATAAGCTTCTTAAGAGAGGAATGGAGGACTTCCGTGTGTGGTCTTAATCTGTCTGTGGATAAATCAAACATTAAGTCTATGCTGACCTTCCTTACTTTTTGACCCCAGCAGAAGCAAAGTCTGAGTCTATCTCAAATACATGTGATGGGGGAAATCCATAGTTTCATGGTGCTTCCATTTGTAAAACAGTTTCCCTGTTTAACAATCATGGAGGCTACATAAGCCAGTCCACATGGGTGTGTATTCAACTCTGGCTCATGTGCATGCATGTTTTGAAGCTGTGGTTTCTCCTGCACATCTAGACTCATAGACAAAACATTATCACCCCATGTTATGGTGATGAATTCAGAACCTAGCAGCATTGGCTGGTGAACCAGTCTCCAGACCCTCCACTGAAGACACCTTCATACCCCTCAGTCCACAGCTGCCTTAGTTAGGGTTTTGCTGCTGTGAACAGACACCATGACCAAGGCAACTCTTATAAGGACATTTAATTGGGACTGGCTTAGAGGTTCAGAGGTTCAGTCCATTACCATCAAAGCATGGCAGCATCCAGGTAGGCATGGTTCAGGTTTAACTGAGAGTTCTACATCTTCATGTGAAGGCTGCTATGAGGAGACTCACTTTCAGGCAGCTAGGATGAGGATATTAAAGGCCATGCCCACAGTAACACACCTAGTCCAACAAGGCTACACTTCTTAATATTGCCATTTCCTCAGTCAAGGATTTACAAACCACCACAATGGTCCTGGGAGGACAGGTGACCCCTCTGAGGTCTGATGTGAAGTTCTTTGCAGTTTCTTGTGGTCTTTTGGAAGAGCTCACAGGGACTATGGTATTTTTTTTTGACAGCTATTTTAGCTGTTGGTTACCTGAGAAGCCCATAGCAGAGGCCATGAGGTCCAAGAAGGAGGTGAGTCCTTCATACGTGGCAAAGTAGACCAATTGGTGTAAGATCAATGTCCTTCATAGAATGTTGTAGCTCCTGTAACTTAGTGTGATGCCTGGGTTCTTCAGAGTTGTGACACAATAGAATGCGAGAACCCTTCAATCCAGCTCTGTGTTCTGTGGAGATACTGCAGAGCAAACTGAACCACAGAGTGAGTGAGCTCAGAGTTGAAGTCTTGTTTGAGCTAAACTGATGCTCTCCAGGCACCCAAGAACTTCACAGGTGGGTAATATGTGTGCTAAGGTCAAAAACTATGTTGTTGGATGAGGGCTCCTCTTACCCTTCCCAACCTTATTTCCTGTGGTCTTCCAGACTACCAGAGTCCTAAGGAACATGCAGAGTTTATTATAAAACCACAGGTCCTATCTCATGGTGGGAACACAATAAGCTTTTATGGCCTGGACTACTGAATCCTGTTTAAGTGGGATAATTAAAATGCACGCATGTCTCCATGTAGTTTGGAGCCTGGGAAAGAACACAGCCTTCATTCTAGATCAATTTCCATAGATGGAACTGATGAGCGTGACCATAGTGACACTGACATGGAGGTTCTGTTCCATTCTCTATCTCCCTCCCCTCGAAGCCCTTTAGAAAGAATTCTGTTTAGCGATACACACAGGCAGGCACACGTTGTACCCTCTCACACATTCATTATAGTTTAGGGGTCTAACTTGGGCCATCTGCTCTTTCATAAAAAGTGATAGCTTTTAGATTCCTTTAATGTAGCTACTTATGAAGGATCATAGGTCTGTATAATAATTAGTTTTTTCCTACTAATTGGTGACAACTTGAATCCCCTTTTATCTGAGCATCAAAATGTTTTAAATATTAACTAGGCTTCACAACCTCTCACTGTGATTTGTGCCATGTATTTGTGGAAGAAACGGGTCAACTGGTCAACCGAAGCAGAGCCAGAGAGGAGATTGTACAGGACTGTGGGACCTGCCACTGCCAGCCACGTACACAGGTCACCAGTGCCTAGACCCAAGGCCAACAGAAAGTGGCTGTTTCTAAACTCCAGGACTGTATTCTATGGAAAAAAATGCCTTGACTCTAAACACAGAGAGTGCTTCCTTTGATTTTTAAAAGTCAAGTCATTTAAGCAACTCATTTGGCATTTTGCTGGTCGGATCAGTCAGTAGTCTGCAGTGAATAAACCACTTCAGTGCTGGATCAGTGTTGAATACACTCATGTCATGTGCTTAATTTAAATTTGAAATGAGAAACATACCAATTGGGTAAATTTATCAACATGTATATCTATCTCATTGCCTGTAGGAGTAGTTATCATCTTAATAAAATGTACCCATGTGCTTATTATGTATGTTTATACTTGATTACCTTAACAAGTTATATTAAAACAATTGTTTAAATTAGTGAATTTAATTATAATTATTAAAATCATATGCATCGAGTATGCAATTTCTATACAATTGTTAGTTGATATAACACGTATTTTAAGATGAGATCACTGTTTGTTTAGTGTTTTGTTACATTTGTTGAGTGCTTTCTGGTTTACAGGCTTGGCTGAGTCAATACCAACCATGAGCCACTTTAGAGAAACCCAGAAATCAGCATGAGAGACTCACAAAAACCTTATGCCGTGCGTTCTGGCGATGCTGCTGCTAATATGCATGTCAAGACACTGTGCCCTTCTCTCTGTACCATTCCAAGACAGTGAAGCATCTGTCTGACAGGCACTGTGGTAGCTATGAATGGGTTGAGTAGTGCTCTGAGATGTAGTGTTTCCTGCTGCTTCTGATAGATATAGATAGATAGATAGATGATAGATAGATAGATAGATGATAGATAGATAGATAGATAGATAGATAGATAGATAGATAGATAGATAGATAGATTGATTGATAGATAGATGATAGATAGATGGATGGACGGACAGACAGACGGACGGACAGATAGACAGACAGACTGACCGACAGACAGACAGACAGACAGACAGACAGACAGACAGATATCAGTTGGTCTGCTTGTTGGTCACTTCCAAGGTGAAACTGGCCTTAGCCCTGCAGAGATGCGCATGTGTGGTCAGAGGGGGCAATCTGACTGACTGAACCATGCTCATCAGTCAGTCCACAGTCTGTGAGTTGAGCAAATCTCAGAGCAGGACTGAAAGGACCCAGGAGAAGCAAGTTTTGATGGGTAGCAGGGGTAAGGACATGAAAACCTGAGGTCCCAATGAGGAACATTTGTTTGGTTTTCATAGACACCATTAAGGAATCATTAATTAATTTATTCATATCCTTTTTAAAAGTCCTTGACCATATTATAATCGCTATTTTGAAGTCTTTGTCTTGGGTTTTAGCTATATCACATACTGCAGGGCCTGCTGTGGTAGCATGGCTGGGTTCTGGTGAGATATACTGTCTTGGGAGTTATTGTGGTCTTGAGCTTCTGCCTAGGCATCTGGGTTTGGGATGTTTGGGATGGAACTTTTGGTGTCTGGCCCTGTTTTTGTTGGGTGGCCCTCTGTTTCTTGGTTCCTTTTGTCCACTCTGGATCTTAGGATTGTGTGCTGGCTGCATGTTGTCTGTAGGAAATGCTATGATTCCTTTGCCAGGTGTGGTCACTGGGGGTCCCAGATAGAATGTGTTTCTCGGTATTGGGGGCTGACAAGAAGGAATAGGGATGGCGTAGAGGGTGAAATGAGAAAGTCAACAGAGAGGAGGCAAGCTGGGTCCACCATCTGGTTTGATAGAATTCCCAGGGAATGGAGGTAGAGTAGGGGGCAGAGCCGTGCACGTGGTCCACTACTGACTGGGAATGAGACCGAGGAATTTACAAGTGGAAGGCAGGAAGGAGAGTAAAGGATTTCTACCCGATTCCCAGGCTGGTGTAGCCAGTGGAGTGTGCCTCTGAGTACTGGCAGCTGACACAGAGGATGGAGCTGGGGAGGAGAGCTGGCATTGCTGTGAGGTTCAGCAGAGTCCTCAGGGAATGGAGCCAGGAAAGGAAGACAGACCCTGCAGCTGGTCTTCTACAGGGCTGGGGACCAGACTGGGGAATTTTCAGAGGAGGACAGGTGGGAGAGTGGAGACCTCCATCTGATTCTCAGGCTTGCACATCTGGTGGGCTTCTAGGTAGAGAGTGCCTCTTGCTATTGGCTACCAGCAAGAAGGAATAGGAATGGGCTCCAAGTCCAGTGAGAGGGTCCTCAGGAGAGAGGAAACCCAGGTCCACCTGAAGGATAGGCAGAGCTCTCAGGAAATGTGGGTAGACAGGAGGGCAGCCCCCTGCAGGTGGTCTGCTACAGCCAGGGATGAGACTCCAGACTGTTTATCTTTTCTGATTCTGTATGAATTTAAGGATAGTTTTTTTCCCTGTTTGTCTTAGTCAGGGTTTCTATTCCTGCACAAACACCATGACCAAGAAGCAAGTTTGGGAGGAAAGGGTTTATTCAGCTTACACTTCCACATTGCTGTTCATCACCTAGGAAGTCAGGACTGGAACTCAAGCAGGTCAGGAAGCAGGAACTGATGCAGGGGCCATGGAGGGATGTTCCTTACTGGCTTGCTTCCCGTGGCTTTCTCAGCTTGCTTTCTTATAGAACCCAGGACTATCAACCCAGGGAAGGCACCACCCACAATGGGCCCTCCCCACTTGATCACTAATTGAGAAAATGCCCCATAGCTGAATCTCATGGAGGCACTTCCCCAACTGAAACTCCTTCTCTGTGATAACTCCAGCTTGTGTCAACTTGACACACAAAACTAGCCAGTACAGTAAGGATGCATAGAAGAGTGAATCAGACAGACTCATTCAGCTAGACCCCAGGGAAGGACTTGCAGGATCTATCTGGGTAGAAACGTTGGATGTGGTGTTGGTGGCCTTTTCTAAAAGAAAGTCTCACTCTTCTCTTCAGAACACATGGAGGGCATTGTGAAGAGACAGTGGCTCATTTTCTACTGTTATACATAATCAGAGTTTGAATAGAGGCTAATTTAAATATATAAGTAGGAGCCCTCTTTTAAACTTTTGTTTCTTTATGAGATTTCTCTAAATCCTTGAGAGATTTACACAATGTAGTTTGCAATATGTTAATTGTATTCATGTGTGTTTCAACACATAACCTGCAATGTCATACAAGTAGCATTTTCCAAGACCTTAGTGGTGGTTGTTATAACCAATGTATTGTTGTTCAATGCAGCCAAAGCGAAGGCAGATTCCAGTGCAGAAGAGAATGCACGAAAAGGTGGTAAGAAGGCTCAGCAGATAATGGTGATTGCCACCAACCACGAGGATCTGAGTTCAATTCCCAGGAATCACAAGGTGGAATGGGAAAACTGACTTCTGCAGGTTGTCCTCTAACTTCCAAACATACATTGTGGCACACACATGCCCAAGCAAGCACATGTGCACACAAGAGATTCAAATGCAGAATAGGTACATAAAATGCAATAAAAATTTCAAGGAGAAATACAGGAAGGTCTTTCCGCAGGAGAAGGTTAGTTTCATTGGTGCTTCTCAGGAGCATTGCAGGTAGCAGAGCCATGCTTTAGATCAGTGCTAATGTTCTGGGCAATGCCATCACCAACTGCGAGCAATACTCAGTGCAGGACATCTGTCGGTTGAGCATTAGTTAGTCTGTGGTCAATCTTTCCCACCAGCCTCTGTCTTCATGGTCTTTTCCTTTCTGCCCTCTGTCTCCAGGGCTTATTTCCTTCCCAGTGCTCTCTGGCTTCATTCATTCACTCATCCATTCATTCACTCATCCATTACTCATTCATCCACCCACTCACTCTTTTCTTCTCTCTTTCTTTTTCTTTCTCTTTCCTTCCTTCCTTCCTTCCTTCCTTCCTTCCTTCCTTCCTTTCTTTCTTTTCCTTCTTTCTCTCACTCCCTTCCTTCCTTCCTTCCTTCCTTTCTCTCTCTCTCTCTCTCTCTCTCTCTCTCTCTTTCTTTCTTTCCTCCCTTCCTTCCTTCCCTTCTCTCTCTCTCTCTCTCTCTCTCTCTCTCTCTCTCTCTCTCTCTCTTTCTTTCTTTCTCTCACTGAACAGTTGCTTATCACTACCTAGGAACAGGAACTACCCTGGGACACAGTAACGAACCCACACAGGGCTCCTTTCCACAGTTCTCAGTAGCAGAAGAGAGATACTCAATAGCTGAGGTGACTAAGTCAGAGAACTGTCAGCTGTAGCTAGAGTCTGTGGAAAGAGTAAAGAATGGCTATGTGGAGGACTGACAGGAGGGCTGTTTAGACTGAGTGAGCATGACAGACCGTGTAGAGACATGGCATTTATAGCCATTTATTTTTAACAAAGTTTCATTTTAACCACTTTGTGCTTTTCATTTTGATCTATTCTTAGAGCTGTATCTTATTTAGTTTACAGATATTTATTTGGAGATTCTTTACAAATGC
This sequence comes from Mastomys coucha, assembly GCF_008632895.1. Taxonomy (NCBI): domain Eukaryota; kingdom Metazoa; phylum Chordata; class Mammalia; order Rodentia; family Muridae; genus Mastomys; species Mastomys coucha. The sequence goes on from NW_022196895.1 coordinate 79,353,243, forward strand.
TTCCACAATACTGTTATGGTTTTCTAAATTTGGACAGCACTGTATTTAGTGTGGATTGAACTATAGTAGATTTGCTAAGAATTTTAAAATAGAATATCTTCTATCTTTGAAAATATTCTGTATGCAAAAATAATCTGTATTTTGCTGTTTGGAAGTAAAGTGTACTGTAATTATTAGTTTTCCTAGATTGGTCAATAGTGCTGCTCAAGAATTGTGTATTTTTACTGATTTTGAGACCCCTTATATTAATTTTTAATATATGTTACATTCAATATATGTATTATACATATACTTCAGTGATATATATGTATCTGTATATATTCCCCCTATGTAATTATATGTATGGAAAACTGTGCATGATTTTGAGTTGGGATTTTTCTTTCAATACTCTAAGCAACATCAATGCCTGTTATTACAAACATACCTTCTTCATTATTGCTGATATGCTTTGTCTGAGATTGACTTTTTCTAACAATATAGCCTAGACTATTTTGTTTTCTTATTTTTAAAGTGTTATATTTTCTAACACATCCTTTTACTTTTAGCATATGTTCATTTTTTACATAAAATGCACTTCATGTTTTAAAAGTGTATTTCTTTTTTTTTCTTTTTCTTTTTTAAAGATTTATTTATTTATTATATGTAAGTACACTGTAGCTGTCTTCAGACACACCAGAAGAGGGCATCAGAATTCATTACGGGTGGTTGTGAGCCACCATGTGGTTGCTGGGATTTGAACTCATGACCTTCTGAAGAGCAGTCAGTGCTCTTACCCGCTGAGCCATCTCACCAGCCCCAAAAGTGTATTTCTTTTAAGTAGCATGCAGTAAGGTCTTACTTTTTAATTCAATATTATAGCCTCTGCTTTTTAAAAAATGATTTAGGCCATTTATATTTATTTTTTATTACAACAGTTAGGCTTATGTTAATCATCCTGTAAGTTTTAAAAACTTTATTCTGTTTCTGTCCATATTTCTGTCTTCCTTGAAATTAAATACATTTTATTATTCCATTTTATCTTCTTTGTTGTCTATCTTCCTTTGTCACCATTTGTCAAAATGACATTGCATTCTATGTCTGGAATAAAAAAGGATATTATCTTATAATTTCCAGTGTTTTCTAATCAAACCGTGCTGCGTTTCCCTCCTGGCAACCTCTTTCCCTGCTCAGTTTTCCTACAGTGGACCTATCAGTGACACTCTGTCATGGTACTGGGGATGTTCTGATGGAGACAGCCTTGAGAAGTCTGAAAAAAGGTTTTCTTCTGTTTTCTCTTTGGAAGACGTGTTATCACTGGCTATGAAAATCTTGGTTGATAATATGGATTTTTTCTCTAGTGTCTCATTTGTATAAATTTGTATATTTGTTTCTCACATGTCCTCTGCCTCTGGCTAGTTATAAAATGCTCTACTAGGAAATGTTATTGAGCAATGATGCTGTAACTTGGGATAGTTTTCTTCATGGTTCTTTGCTTGCAATTCTTTGAGCTCCTTATACTTGTAGATTTGTAGAGTTCTTTCTTTTATCTTTTGAAAAATGTCAGCCAAGAAATTATTCCACAGTTCATAGATACATATTCCTTTGGAAAGAAATATATTTTCCCACTTTTTAATTTTAATTTCCTTTTTCTTATACTTCACATTTAGTTACTTTTTCACTAACAGTGTCTAACAGGCTGGTAGTGTGCCCAGCACATCTCCTTTTATGTTACACTGCTATCTTCTTTTCTGAAAGTTAGATGCCTCACTGTTACATCCTTCATGCCTCTATTTTTAAAATTTTAATTAAATAATTTATTATTTTTATTTTAAATTATGTTTGTATATTTGTGTGGGTATATTCACATAAGTGAAGGTACCTGGATCAACTGGAGCTGTAATTACAGGAAGTTGTAGACTGCCAGCTATGGGAATAGAACTCCAGTCCTCCGTAAGAGCAACAGGAGTTCTTAGCTACCACTTACCTCTCTAGTCTCTTATTGTTATTGTTATTGTTATTGTTATTGTTATTGTTACTGGGACAGGGGATGCATTTGATGATATGTATGTAAAGGTGAGAGGACTACTTTGTGGAGTCAGTTTTCCTCTTTCATCTTATGTGTATTCTCACGATAAGCTCAGTTCATTAGCCTTATGCAGCAAGGTCTTTACCCATTGAGCCATCTTGCTAGACCCATGCCTTTTTAACTTAAAAAAATACAGAGAAAACATAGCTGGGGAGAAGGCTCCACAGGTAAGAATGTGAACTGCTCCTGCAGAAGACCAGAATTCAGTTCTGGACACCCGTATCAGTGGACTTGAAACCTCCTGTTACTTTAGCTGCAATGGATCTGATACCTTGGCCTTTGTGGGCACAGGTCACCCACAGATGCATATACAAACACTTAATTAAAAATAATATAAATCAAACCTCCTGTCTGAGGACTAGCGGTTAGGGTACCAAAGGTGCAGTGCATGCTTCTAAAGGAAGGTAGCATACAACAGCTCTACACAGCTCTGACCCATAGAAATCACAACACAGACATCAGAACCCTCAGGGCGCATAGCGGCACAGACACATTTATGGTGATCGTCAGCTCTTTACTTGGACTTAAGACCTGCTCAACAAGAGGGAAATCGTGGCTGGTTCTGGAAATGTAGCCAACTACCTGGAACTAGTCATGGATCTTGAAAGAGAACCTAGAGCCACCACTTAACTAAGCTAGCATAACCCCTAACTACAGTCTAAACGTCTGCCCTTATGCCCACAGACAAGTGTGGTTCTCATACCTCATCAAGGAAAGCTCTCTGTGCAATAGATGGAGATCATTACAGAAAGGCAAAGCCAATCAAGAGATGTGAAGTCCCTTCCCAAGGGATACATCTATAAAATGACTTCCATACCCAAGGCATAGGGAGCATTTCAAAAGAAGAGGCAGTAAGATTGTAAGATCCAGAGGATTGGGAAGCTGGCTGGAATGTTGTATTTCTTAGTTATATCAGGAGATAACATCCGTAAACCCTCCCCAACAGTTCTCTCTAAATGTGAGCTGAACAAAGTCAGCAATAAACATACAACACAGATAGGAGAAAGCCTATGAGGCCTCAACCCTCACAAAGCACTACAGAGTGGGAGGGTGCTGAGAGTGGGAGAAATAGTCTTCTCCAGGAGAGAGCTCACCAACTGGTTATCCAATTCCATAGTTCACCCTTAAAACATACAAACAAGTAACTATGCAAACTGAGATGGGCACATTTGTCTATTTAGGGATCTATACATATATACATATAGGCAAGTAACCACATTAATGTAAAAATAGGTCATGAATTTGAAAGACAGCAAAGATATGGGATGGTTCAAAGGGATAAAAAAGAAGGGAAAATGATGTAATTACATTATAATCTCAAAAATTAAGAAAAAAAATTACAGAAAAGCTTTACTATGTACAATGCAGCTATAATAAGCACTTAGTGCTGTGAGAATTAATTCTACCATTTCCGGGTTTGTATTGTTTTCAGGTAGCTGTTTTTAATCTTTATTTTAATGTGAATATTCCTACTTATTTTTCATGTGATGGTTAATATTGATTGTCAAGTTAACAGGATCTAGAATCATCAGAGAGACTAGCATATGGCTGTGTGATACATGGTGAGAGATTCTCTAGATTAAGTAGCTTGAGGGGAGGAACTCCCCTAAATGTAGAGAGCATCATACCATAGGTTGGGTTCACAAATTTTACAAGAAGGACCAAGCAGGCTGAGCCTCAGCCTTTCTTCTTACTCTGTCTCTGACTGTGGGGTTAGTGAGCAGCTGCTTTGCACCCCTACTGCTGTGCTCCTCACAGTGTTGTTCTGTATACCATCCAGATGGAGTGAGAACGAAACCTTTCCTCTCAAATTCGCCTTTGCCAGACATCTTATCACAGCAACAGGAAAAGCAACAAGTATAAGCTGTTCATCATTGGTTGAACTCTAGACACTACTGTGAATTTCACCTTGTTTGGGGCTTTATGTTTTTCTACTTTAAACATTCTTAAGCCCCCTCTTTCTGAGATGCTGTTAAGTTACACAGAAGTTTCTTTTTTCAGTGGCTGTATTTCTTAAGTTTTTACATGAAACTAGAGCATTGTTTAAAATTGGACTACTTATTCCTACATTCCTGAGTCCAGACAAATGTAAATGTCTCCACTGGTCATTTTTAAGGGGGGTTGCAAATTGGGGAAGGTCACTCTATTCTTCTTTGTATTATTGAAAGTGCTGTTGCCTAAATAATATTTTGAGGTAGCAGATATGGTCTGTCTGCTTCAAGTGTATAATGTAAGATATTTTGTACATTAACCAAGTTCTGAAGTCATTGCCACGTCAGTTTTGGCCATTCTCTCGGTTCCTCCACCCCAAAACATTTCCTTCCTATTTACCTGTTAAACATGATTCTCCTGAGACAGGCAACTGATAAAAAGTTGCTAAGAACACTGACACATGTCTTTTCTGGACTGTGTGATTCACAGCCCCTGAGTGAATACTCGGGGGTGGAATCAGTGTGTAGTGATTGATGCGCATCCTTGCTTCACTTTTGAAGAAACTTCCAAAGAGTTTCCTAGTGTGGAGTTAGTCTCACAACGCCACTCATGTATTCTGCTTCTTTAGATCTTTGTCAATGACTGTAGACTTTGATTTTTAAAGCCTACTTTATGATTCTTACATCCTTCATCCTCCTTGCTAGCCCACTACCCACAAGAGATAAGGGAAACAAAGGTTATTAGGAATCGGGTTTGTGAACCTGTTTAGAAGTAGTTCTTTGGGGATGATTCCAATCTTCATTGTCAGCAGTCCAGTCCACTAGCAAAACACCAAACATGAATCAGCAGCTGCAGCCCAGTCCACGAGCAACACAGTAAACGCCAAACATGAATCAGCAGCTGCAGTCCAGTCTACTCAGCAAACGCCAAACACGAATCAGTAGCAGCAGCTCCATCCAGAAGAAACTTCAAGGCTCCCCAGATCAGGAGGAGTCCAAGAAAGCAGCAAGAAATGTCTGGAATACCCCCAGAAGCCTAATGAAGACCAGTAAAGAGCTTCAAGGCAAACTAGTGCAAAAGCATCATCCACTGTCCATTGAGTTAAACTTGTACCCTTTCCAAATACCACGTGTTCTCTCAAGCATCTGCTCCAACCAAACATCACATAACCCTTTCATCAGGCAACTCCCAGAAAACGCAGGCTTGCTTCAGCAAAACATCCTCTCAGAAAAACATCACAACACAACTGAGTCTCCAATGGAACTTGAAATTCCCACTTCAAACTGCACAGGTTTCCCCTTAGTTTCTTTCATTTTTACACTGAAGCAATGGTGTCATATAAAGGAAAGAGTGTTGAGCTCTTTATGAGGTTCAGTGTATGCATGTTTCTGATGACACACATCTTCACCAAGCTCAACTTGTCTCCTCACTTGTACAAACTGACAAACACTTCAGGGGCCTCCAGGTCTTTCTGTACATAGCAGTAGTCTCTCAAAATCTGTTGGCACTTCTGATTGCCTTTGTCCCCACACATCATTTTGTCTCCTCCACCCAGGGCATTTCATTCTCTTGCCTGCTTTGTATAGTGTCCCAGAAACTCTCTAGGCAAAAATCCAGAGCTGCCCCAGAGAGATGAGTTCCCAGGTTTCTGTCTCTCAGGAAACTGTTCTCAGAGATAGACAGGTAGATCCTGATGTCTGCTCTCTTTAAAGCTATTTTAGAGGTGTTTTATGCCCTCTAACTTAATTTGCTTTTTCATTATTTCAGGTGAGAAGGCAATCAGGTCTCTGTTACTGCATTGCAGCCTGACGTGGAGTTGATGTCAAGGGCAGCATGCTGGCAGAGAGCTGAACGCAGGAAGGATGGTGGGCAGAGAGCTGAAGGCAGGAAGGATGGTGGAACAGTTGAGGTCCCGGGATGGCTTCTAGGAGGAGCTGCCTCAGCTTTAGGAGGACTTGACCTCTCAGAAGATCTGTGAGTGGAGCAGTGTACTGTGGTTCAGAAGTAGAACAAAGCAATCCAGTCATGCGACTCTAGTGTGGAGGCTGGAAGAGTGGTGGTTCAGAAGCAGAGCAAAGCAATCCAGTCATGTGACTCTAGTGTGGTGGCTGGAAGAGTGGTGGTGATTGTGGTTGAGGTTGTAGTTGTGGTGTGCTTAGGTTAAGAGAGCACACATTTCTTGGTTGTCCGTTAAGAGTTGGAACTTTCCGACTCTCTTAGATCAGCATGCTTGCATAGTACCCAGCGACTTACTATCTACTGCTTTACAAATTCCCTGTGGGAGGTAGGCTGCTGGTCTGCTGGTCCCCATGTGAAGTACAAAGGATATCTTGAGTCCTGCTCTCTAGTCACACTTGACCTTGTTCTATTCCTGGTGTTACAGGCCCAATGGCTCCATCTTGGTCCTTTGACAATCTTCCCCAATGTTCAGCCTCCCTCACCTCACCTCCATGTATTGATGTATTGCTCCTACTTCCCAAATAACATAAGCTTTTTTAATGCACAGGCATTAATGAACAGAGGGAGTCCAGTGGGTAATAAAATATATGCCATCCTCATCCACACCCTCACCCAAATACATACTATATAATGTGATGGGCTAGGCACACATATGCACATCAATACATATTGTATGACATTCCCACTCACACCCAGATACGCACTATGCACAGTGATGGGGTGGACACACAGATGCATGCCAATACACACTGATGGGAAATCTAGACTTAGGCTAAAGTAAAGGACAAAATAATGTAGTAAATCCTTGTTTGCCCTTTCCAGAGGAACATTTCAATGGAGGAGCATAAATGGTGTGCAGATTGGGGGGGTCCTAACAGGCACAGGATTGCTTTCCCTTCTGAGACTTTCTATAGCTCCACTAGGCTAATTGGGCATTTGAAAATTTGTAAGGGACTGAAAATATTTATAACCATAGGAATTATTATTATTGTTATTCTAATGCATGCTTTCTGTTACCTCTCCTAGGGAGAAAATTGGTAGGTACTCGGTCTGTGGAGCAGAAAGGAATGTACCCTGACAAGGTGTTTTTGTAAGTTTGTTTTCTTTGGTGTGCAATCATGAAGACTGCTCCTTAATGGTCTCCTGGTGGGTTACAAGATCCCAGGCTGTAATTGTGCCGTCGCAGCTTGGAAAATTTTATCCCTGTCAATTTCGTCCCTTCGCTTATATTTTACTAATAAAAATGTCGATACACAATGCTCACTTTGTTGCCTTTCCCTTCTATCCCAAGCTCCTATCTCATCATGGTTCACAACTGTCTGCTGGAGCTTTGAAACTTGCAGACAGATCTCTGCTTCATGTCTTCAGATCGGAATAGAAGCCAGTAAGGTAGGTCTTATTGATTAACAATTTCCTGGGGCTTACTGCAAGTCAAAGACAATGGAGACATCATGTATTCCCTCCAACATTGTAGCCACATCCAAATGCCTGTCAATCTAGATACCCTTAGTTAGATACATAGTCCATTGTAAACTCAAAAGGCTACAATGTAATTTTTCCAGCAGTAGGAGTGTCCTGCTGAAGACTACTATCAAGTGCAGACCAGCCTTCTTCTATGGACTGTGCCCACTCTGCCCCTTAAGTTGGATGGATGGATGATCCAGGGTTACACGGAGACCCTGCAGAGACTGTGATTTAAGTGGCCTGGTGGTTCCATGAAAAGCTGTATGAAGGCTAACGATGAGATGTAAGGGAAATAGAACGGGGTGAGGGAAAGGAAAGAAAGGGAGAGACTCTCTACTATGCTCAGAGAGTCATCTAAACACTATGTAGTCTAGTGATTTGCACATACTGAGAGCGAAGCTATAATTCGTATCACTCTGGCCATGGGACACTCCCTTAAGCACCTTGTGGAAAACAGGCTTCTCTCTGTTCAGTTTACCCAGGCTTGTCCCTTTCAGTCCTTAAGAATAACTAAATCTATAAATATCCTCCTGTCTTCTGGTCTCTTAATCACAGTAACTTGCATCACCCTCCACCACCACCTCCACGGATGCCCACTTCTTTCCTGCCCCCCAGCAAAGAGGCTATACATGGCCATCTGTTGAAATCCTGTCAGTTTCCCTTGGATGAGCTGAGGTCGCTGGCTGTCCATTGTCGGAGGGGTCAGTGGGCAAGATTTACTCCTGCAAAGCCTGAGATCCATGTACACTTGTAACCTGGGCTCTGAGCTCCGTGGCTACCTATTTACTGCTCTGCTCAGCTGTGTGCACACTGGAGGTAAGTGAGTGGCCCTTCTGTTTCCTTTATTTTTGTCTCTGTCAGTTTCCCGTCCTAACACATTTGAGTCTCAAAAATGAATGAAATTAACAATCAAAATGTCTGATGGAATCTCATTAATTATCATTACATCACTATTGCAAGCCGGCACTTTGGAGGGGACACACTCAGCCCCAGTGCCATTTACTCCAGAACCTTCTACATATAGAAATTTCTAGCCGGGCAGTGGTGGCGCACGCCTTTAATCCCAGCACTTGGGAGGCAGAGGCAGGTGGATTT
>NW_022196895.1:79361847-79385759 GCF_008632895.1 Mastomys coucha
AAAAAAAAAAAAAAAAAAAAAGAAATTTCTAGTCTTTCCTTCCTCAGTGACCAAAAGGAATCTTGGACAATCATATAGTCATGAGTTATTTTTTTTCTGTGGACCAAGTCTATGTGAAGCAAGTAGACACCTCTCGGACTTAAGGGACAGATGTTAATCTTGAAGGAGTCAGCATTACTCAAGGAGGTGTCCTTGTCAGCTATGGGCATGAAGTCCCTGGATTTGCCTGTTCCATCCACACAGATTCAGCAATTCTGGCTTCCTTCAGGCTGAGTGCTCACACTCTAATTTGGATGCCGGGAGTTCAGCACTTCCTATGCCATTGAGCCATGCTCTCAACGTTGTCTCTTCCCTCCCTTAAATCTATGCAAATGACGTCCAGCCAGGCTTTCTCTGGCTGTGCCTGCTGTTTGTCCTCTTGGCTGTTACTCTGAAGCCTTCTTATACTACAATAAACTGGTCAATGCCCCTACCCACCAGTGACCAAATATGTCACTCCACCTGTACAAAGGAGACTTTGAGATGGGGAAATTACTCTGGCCTGTCTACACTGGCACCATCTAATCTTTATGCGAGGAAGGCAGGTTAAAGATCAGGTCGAAGGCTCCGGTCAAAGTCAGGCATGTAACAATGGAAGCAAGAAAGGAAGGGTACAGCTGCAGAGGATGGAGGGGAGGAGGAGGGAAGGGAGAAGAAGGGAAGGGAGAAGGGAGAAGGAGGGAAGGGAGGAGGGAGAAGGAGGGAAGGGAGGAGGGAAAAGGAGGGAAAGGAGGAGGGAGAATGAGGGAAAGGAGGAGGGAGAAAGAAGTAAAGATGTGGAGCTGCTGACCTCTTAAACACTGGTTTCCAAGCACCACTACCAACAACCAGAGCTTTGGTTCAGGACTCCAGCTCTTCAGAACAGCCTTACAATCCACATTTTTGTTCATGGTAATATTTACATTTGTCATAGAAAACAAGTTGGAACTTCACATTCTCTCTCCTCTCCTTTCATCCTGAGGAAAAGCCCTGGTCTTTCCAGACCCAGCTTTTACCTGAAGTTGTAGTCTGGAGCTGCCGACTCTCCTCAGAAGCATGCATGTCTGGTGTCGATTGCTTCTGACTGGCTAACTGAGAGTTAACCATGCCCTTTCTCTTCACTGGTCCCTGAGAATTCCTTAAATCCAAGTTCTACCCGCTTTTCCATGGCTCTGTGCTCTTCCCCTGATGGCTGCCTCATGGATACATGCTCCTTCAGCAGACCTTGGGTGTCAGGTCTCATCTGTGTCCTGGGGTCACATCTTTCCCACATCTTCCCTGGCCGTGACATGAGGCATGTCTCTTCAGACTGTGGGACTATTGGCTGGCACAGAGGCTTTCTCCCCAGGACAGCTGACCGGTGGGCAGGGTGGGATTCACCCTGCTTGCCACAGCCCTCCTCTGCAGGGCAGCAGCAGCAGCAGGATCTTAAAGAGCCCGGTTCTGAGTTCTCTAGCCCTGTTTCTTTATTTCAGTGATTAATATTAATAAATCCTTAGTTTCCTTTCTGAGACATCCTTAGCACTTTGTTTGAAAGATAAAGAACCTATTTTGCATGAAAGCTTAAAGTATCCAACTTTCCAACCTCTTTTCTTTACTAAGGCTATGTCAAAGTGTGTGTGTATGTGTGTGTGTGTCTGTGTGTCTGTGTGTGTGTGAAAGAGAGAGAGAAAGAGAGAGAGAGAGAGAAAGAGAGAGAGAGAGAGAAAGAGAGAGAGGAAAGGACAAAATTGCCTAAGACTTCAAGCAGAAACCAAAAGAGAAGGCTCATTCTCTAGGCTCATTCTCTAGGCTGTGTGCCTGTGGATATATTAAGGACTGTGTAGTTTAACTGACACAGGTGTTGAACAGTGAACTTCCCACAGAAAGACCACAAAACCAGAACCACAGTTAGTTTAAAATAATTCAATTAAGTGAAAAATCACTCTATAAATAAATGTATTGGAATGTCCAATGGCACACCAGAGCTGTGATGAATTGAGTGTTTCCATATCAAAATTAACCTAGTTTTTAACATGTGCATTATTACAATGTGGGCATGTCTGGGGTTCACGATGCTCATTTTTTAAAACATATTAATATATGTTCCATTAAACCAACTACTATGCATATGCACAGTCTCTGTAGTAATATAATTTATATAGGGGAGAGCATAAAAACATATGTCCTTTTAAGATTATGTTGATTTTAAAAAGTGTGTACCCCATCTCTACTCGGAACACATTCATTTAAGCACATACAAATTCTCTTTGCTGTTATGGTTTTGGCAGGCCCTAAGACCTACACAGGGTTTTCTGGAAGCAAAGTGCGGGGTTTTGTCATTTAACTTCGTTCTTTGGGGTGGGGGGTGGGCAGAAATGTAGTTTGGACTCCTGGCTTTGACAAGTTGCCTCTCCTAGCCTGAAGCAGCCAGGGCGTCTCTTTTCTCTTTCACAGCGGCTCTGAGGCTCCTCGCTGGCCTTCAATAAGGACACTGTGTGCTGTGAAGCAGCTGCGCAAGGCTTCACAAATGCTGGCTGACAAGAAGTGACAGCCCAGTATATCTCTCACTGGCATTGACAGCTGACAGATGGATACCACTCACACACAGAAGAAAAGCCCCCGGGACGATTCGCCAGCATTACTCTCTGTTCACAGGGCCACATGTGATGGAGTGCTGCTCGGAATAATAAACCCGGCGGAGGACTGCAGCGCCGGCTCTCATACAATACACAGGACTTGTCCCCACTCTAAAACGTGAACAAATATATACACTGAAGCTCTGTCTTGTGGATTATTTTCTGTCTGTTTTTGTTTAGAAATGAAAACAAAAAGCAATGAGAGGCAGAAGAAAGGAGAGAGATGCCAGCATTTGTGAGGAGACTTGTCCGGGAGTGTAGGACATAATCCACACGGAGCGGCAGCCCAAAGCCCCGCGTGGGTTTTGCTGCATACCGCCATCACCCCTCCAATCTGTTTGTTATTATCTTTGCGCTGTTGTTATTGCCTTTCAGAAACCAGTCCATTTTTTAAAGTACGGCTGTTTGGTTTGTTGGAAGGTGGTGCCATAAAACTGGATGGGAGGCGAGTTGATACAACGCAGGGAGGAGAGTGGGAGGGGAGAGGGGAAGGGGGTGAGAAACCAGAAGTGGCCATCTGAACAGGAAGGTGATGAGGATCAGGGGAAGAAGACGGAAGGACAGCCTGGGTACAGAACTACAGACATCAGAAAATCTCACCAAGACTTTCTGGCTTTGAAGTGGGCAATCGCTAAGTGTTTGCTGCGGCTGTCTGCTTTGTGACCCGCGGATGCATAGACTCTGGAGTGTTGTGATCCAAGGATGCAGTCACTCTGGATTCGGTGGGAGCTATTCCTCCTGTGTGAGGGCAGTCCCTTCCAGATCAGGTTAGCACTAGAAGGATGAACAATCTGAAGACAGCTCAGGCACACAGCATGTGACCCACCTCTTACCTGAAGGACCCTTAGAGTGAGTCCCAGAGTGTGAGGAGAATGTGCACTTTGATTCTTAGACAAATTGAGAAGCACTGAAGAGCATTCAAGTGATTCCGTCCCACGGGCAGCATCACATGGTAAACCGTGGGCCCTACTGAGGTTCAAGCACCACCTTAGCTAGCTCCCTGACTGGCTTGGGGGAGGCCCTGACTCCCAGCATGTTGTCCTTGGTGATCATACAATTGCTCCATCCTTCTGTTTGGCAACTTGAAGTTCTGATAGGGAACAGCAGGGGTGCGCAAGATGACTTACAATAGTGCCTTCTGTGGTTACTATGGAAACCACAGGTGAGACTCCCCAGGACTCTCTGCCTTGCCCTAGTTCCTAGTTCCTGGGGATGAGGAAAGGGGATGGGAAACCGTGTTTGTAGGTGAGTAGCAAAAGAGGCTGGCACCATGCCAGTCCTAGGCGACTGAACATGATTGGAAAACTAGGAAGAGATGGCTGCTCAGGTCAGGGAAAATGAGCAATCCCAACACTGAAGGGATTTCCTTCCTTCCTTCCTTCCTTCCTTCCTTCTTTCTTTCTTTCTTTCTTTCTTTCTTTCTTTTTTCTTTTTCTTTTTTGAGACAGGGTTTCTCTGTGTAGCCCTGGCTGTCCTGGAACTCACTCTGTAGACCAGGGTGGCCTCAAACTCAGAAATCCGCCTGCCTCTGTCTCCCATATACTGGGATTAAAGGCATGTGCCTCCACTGCCTGGCTGAATTTCTTTCTTTCTTTCTCTCTTTCATTTTTATTTTTTTGCCTATCTCCCTGCAAGAGTAAGTGTTCAGAGGATGTGGACCAGCAGAGATAGCACCAATGAAGGAGAGAGGAGCAAGTAGTGTCGGGATTGGATGTCCTTAGTTGGTACAGTGGTCAGGGAGGACAAATTTGCAAACACAAAGGCATGTTCATATTTCCAACCTGGCCAATCGGTTCAGCATGTTCTCCTCGTGCCTAGGGAATGTCTGTGGAGTCATCATACCCCATGTGCAAGTGCTACACCAGGGATACTATCTTCTCCCATAGTGCACTGCTCCCTTCCACTCTTGCAGTATGGAGTCTGGTGTAACTTGAGTGGGTGTGTGTCTGCTATCAGCTGCACGGGCCTCACTGCACTGCCTGTTCTGGAGCGACCCTTCGATTAAGGATCTGGGAGTGTCTCACAAAGTCCGGACTGAGGAAGTTTTGCAGCACTCGTGAGTCATGGCATTTATTACTCAAAAGGTCTGCGTTGTGCTCTTCAAAGCAGCAAATACAACATTCACTTATTCAAATCACCTCATTTGTCTCTTGCAACTTCATAAAATGTTCCTGGAATGGAAATTTCCCAAGTGGGACTTGGCCAGAGGAAGTTTCCAGCAGGAATAAGCAAGGAAAACAAAGGAGGGGGGGAGGGCTCGTTCTTACTTTACGGCTTCTTTTCCTTTTAATTAAATAAAAGCAATGGCCTGTACAGAGCTGGATTTCTGCCATATTAATCAACCCGGGGAGAGAATGGCACAGAGCGGCAAAAATCTGAAAACACGAAGGCTGGGTCATTTGGAAACCAGGCCTGTTTCCTCACATGTAGAATTTCGTTTGTATAATTCTTCTGAGTTGAGCTGTGAAACCTACTCAGCCTGTGGAATGTGGACTCTCACTGTACATTCCTGACACGGGAGCTCAGCAGAGCTGGCCGCATTCCGCGTTAGTACCAACACTGCTCAGCTCTCTACGTCGTGTTTCCAGAAGGTTTCATGCACAAAAACCTCTGCCTAAATATCTAAAGGGCGGGCATGCCGCTCTAGGACCATTGTGAGGATTCTGAGTCACTCTGAGGCCCTGCAAGGCAGTGACTACTGCGATAGAGGCTTTGTTTCTGTATTCTTAGAGGAACTGAATCAATAAAAAAAAAAAAAGCTACATGGTAAGAGAGGATTTACTGTAATGGCTTGAAGCCTGTAGAGTTTAGGACGTGAAGTGATGGCTACCAGTGTGCTAGAGAGGCTGTGAGGCGGAAGGGGCAGCGGCAGCAGCAGCAGAGAAAAGACAGAGAAGTACACAGCACTGCTCTGGCCTCAAGCGTCTTTATCTCTGGGCCACCTGAGAGAAGGGCCACCCACTTATCCTTCCTGTAAGTGCCTTCACAGACTCACGCTGAAGTATGCTTCTTGGTTTACGACTGGTCTTCTCAAGATAACAATGAAGATTAACCATGACAGTTCCCTGACACCTCTGGGTCGCAGTCAGAGCAGCTCCATCAAACAGAACAGATTTTTGTGTATTACCATTCATTAGTTTTCCAAGTCCTTTCTCACTCCTGAGTCTTTCTGCCTAGCCCAGGCTGACTTGAAACTCATGAACATCACATTACAACGCTAAATGTACCTGGAATACAGTTGTGTGCTGCCACCCTGGCGCTCGTGTGCTGCCACTGAAATGCTTTGAGTAGTATATGGATTTTTTTCCAAGCATAAGAACTGGTAAGAGAGCCCCAGGAGAGAAAGACAAGATGGAAGAGTTCAGCCTGGCCTTCACACAGAGAAATCTCCAAAACAGAGGGACAAAATGGCATGGGATGGAAATGAGCCCCTCACTGGACTCAGGCTTAGGGAAAACCAGGCTATACTGCAGGGAGAGAGGCTTCTGGTCCTTAGAAGAAGCCCCAAGCTTGTCCAACTGTGCTGGATCCTCTGCTCTTGTGGGGTGTCAATATGGGCCTTGCGGAACTCTGGGTGTCACTGGGATTCATCTTGGGAGCAGCAGAGGAGAGCCTTGGGGGCAGAGCTTTCTCAGTTACCTCATGCATGCGGCATCTCAGTACCCCCCCTCCCTGCAGTTCACAGTCAAGCCTTGAAGGGCATGTTCACCTTAGCTGGCTTTTTTTTTTTTCCATGTTTGTCTGTCACTCTCTGGGCACTTCAGAAACCACAGCTTCATGTTTATAAGAAACCAGGGAAGAGAATAGAGGGAAAGGAGTAGGAGTCATTTCTATCTATCATTAGCTTTCTACCCAGTTCTCCTTAGATTCAATACTACTCAAAAACAAAACAAAACAAAACCAACAAATCGTAGAGTTTTGACGAGTTGCATGCCCATTTTGCAGTTGGGATAGTCAAGTTCAGCACATGTCAGCAATCAGCTAATATGGGACTTCACCTGCTTTCCTTAAATATAAGGATCTTGCTCCTCCCCCATGGACTGCTCAGTGCAGTCAGGAATACTTTTAACTCTGTGAATCACAAGCAGTCATCTCTGCTTGACTTCTTCTAGCTGCCTCTTCCAGGAAAGACCTTGAGGTCAGCCAGTGAGAAGTGCATGGCAAATCTATCCTCTATGCTGCTGCTACAGCAGATCAAAGCCTGAGACGCCAGCCTCCCAAATCTTGGGATGCAAGAGGTTACCTAGTCCCCATCTTAAGAGTGGAGAACCTACAGCTCTGAACAGTGTAACTGAGACAGAGGGTAGGTAACAGGGTGTGTCCGAAGACGGGAACTCAGAAGCCGAGATGCACAGGGTGAAGCTTTTGAGTTTTATAGACAAAAGGCAAGGGTATGAAATTATGAGTGCAAAATGAGGAAGAGTATCATGGTCTATTTTCTTTTTGCTGTGATAAAAAAAAACACTCTGACACAAGCAACCTGTTTTGGCCTACAGTTCATTCACACAGTGCATTGTGGTGGAGCAGTTAAGGTATCAGGAAGTGGAAGCAACTGGTCATGAGGCACCTGCAACTGGAAGCAGAGAATGGTGGATGCATCCACCTGCTTAGCTTCCTTTCTCCATTTACTACTCCAGGATCCCAGCTAGGGAATGGTGCCACCCAGAGTGGACACATGTTCTCAAGCCAATACAGTCAATATACCCAACTAGGGAATGGTGCCACCCAGAGTGGACATATGTTCTCAAGCCAATACAGTCAATATATCCAACCAGAGAATGGTGCCACCCATAGTGAACATACCTTCTCAAGCCAATACACTAAAGATAGCCAACTAGGGTATGGTGCCACTCATAGTGAACATAACCTCCTTAAGCCAATGCTGTCACGATACCCACCTAGGGAATGGTGTCACCCATAGTGAAGTGAACATACCTTTGCAAGCCAATACAGTAAAGATAATACCTCACAGAAGCCAGAAGCCAGTCTTCCACATGATTCTAGACTCTGTCAGGTTGACAACACTTGCCACCATAGTAAGGGGTAATAATATGTAATTGGATTTTATATACTTCAGTTCTGTGAAATACTTTGCATTTTAAACTGAATGGCATGAGAGACTGAAATAAAGTTATATGTATTTTGTATAATTTTGTTCCTACTTAATATGGATTGAAATGCTCAAAGCAGCTCCCAAAAAGTAATTATATACCTGAGAAGGGAGACAGAAAAGAGATCTCTCGAGTCCCATATTCTAATGTCTTCTTGTGCATGGCAGTGGATGGCATTCTACCCAAATTAAGGGCCATGCATCTCTGGTGTCTCTGACATTTCCATCTTTATTTCAGGGCCTCTGCTGGCAGGCAGTGGTGGCTAGAAAATTCCCCTCCAAAAGTTGGCACAAAAATTTCAGTGACTAATTGTGTGTTCAACTTCCTCTTTGAATGGAACCATGTCATTCATGAGAGGAGAGAGGTGCTAGCTTCCTGAGGCTCTTAGCTCCTGTGTCTGTGTGAAATTAAGTGAACTAAAATTAGGTTGTGTGTGGGAAAGTTCTTTGGAGATGGGAAGACTATGCAAATGCCATTATAAATGGCAGTCAGTGTATTTCTTTAAAAGAATGCTTCAGAAAAAAAAAAAGACCCTTGTTCTCTTCTGTGAGATCCCTAAAGGCCAGAAGAGTGCTTGTAGATAATCATGGATTAATTGTAAACATAAAGAAAGATGTTTAAAAAATATATCAAAGCTATTGCTTCAGGGTAAACTCAATGCCATGAATGCTGCAATGTTTTCTTTTATCTGAGAGGCTTTCCTGGCACCTGAAATTATTTCTTTCATGTCTGATACAGAAGAGTGAAGAGGCAGGGCTCCCTGGAGAGGAGCCTTCTCTACTGCAGCCTTATAAACCATCAGCAGCCAGTGCGGTTTCAGGTTACAGCTGACACTCACAAGGTGAGGTCCTACCTGCAGATGGGATAGGCCAGCTCTGGCTCCTGCCCTGCCCACTTGACTGAGGATGCTGGCTGTGGAATCACACCTGCTGTGGAGAAAAGTAGCTGGCTACGGACTGCCCTTTGGAACCCTGCACCTCTGGCCATATGAACATGCTTTCTGCCAAAGTGAACTTCGTTCTACTGGGTGCAAGACTGAGAAACAGACTTCCATATTTGGGGGATACTTTCCTGGATCCAGTGCATGCTTACACCAAAATCAGCAAAGAGATTGAGAAACCCTGAAGGTTTTCTGTTACCACAGAAGGGTGTGTCTGATGTACAGCAGTGGCCATGGGTAGGGAATGGAATCCACTTGGCATTGTGCAGCAGGCGGAACACTCCAGAAAAGTCTGATCTTTCACCAGAATCTGCTCCAGGGATTTCAGAGTCTGAAATGAATCTGAGTTAGTAAAGTTTTATTTTTATTTTTTTAAAAAATATGATCATTATAGGGATGAGACTCAGGGGTGTGCTAGGTAAGAACTTTCCTGTTGAGCTACATACTCAGATACTCAGCCTTTCCTTAATATGGTTGTGACGTTATCTAAAGTCAATTTTCAACTTAATACAATCACTCCACTCTGATACTTCTAAGAGGTTTACTCTACCCAAATCCTCTTCCTCATTCTACTTGAAATGAAGGTCTGGCTCCTAGATAGAAGATCCTCACAGCTTAGACTCAGACCACAGATCCCAGGGACTTGAGGTTTGTGTTCTCTGTGTACTGTCTCCCCTCACCCCCAAATATCCAGAAAGGCAAGATAGAAACCTTTATTACTGTTACTGTGTGTTCTGAGAATAAGGAAGTTCTTCACTATTTTCCTGTAGACTTAAACTTCAGGGATATCCAAAACATCCAGTCTCTCTAAACATAGCTCATAACTTATTTGGGATACACGAAGAAGAATTTTCAGCATGCAATGAGTGCTATTAACAAACCTTGTGTGTATGTGTGTGTATGTGTTTATCTGTGTGTATATCTGTGTGTGTGTGTGTGTGTGTGTTGGGAAAAAACCTGTGTAGATTCAAACAGGAGAGAAGAAGGGCAGGAAGGAAGGGGAGATGGAAGAAAAGAGGGAAAGAGAAGGAGGAGGAGGAGAAGGGATAAACCACCTTTTAAAGCAAGTTTTTAATTAAAATGTAATCACATCTTTCCCACCTTACCTTCTTCTCTTTGTCTCTTGCAGCTCCTTCCTTGCCCCCTCAGATTGATAGCTTTCTCTTACTTGACTTTTATTGTTCCATATATGTATTCATACACATGTGAAGACATATAGATATAACATACTGAGTCCATTTGCTGTCTGTAGGTATAGGGTTTCAGGCCTGACCACTGACACCATCTCTATTACACATGACTAACTGTGTCAGCCATTCTTAGTTTTCCCCGTTGCTCCTTTAAGCTCCACATTGATCTTGGAGAATGAGGTGTTATTATTCCAAATTTATGGAAGGAAAGAGCTTGTCATATATCCAGTAAATAATAGAGTTGGTTTATAGACACGAACGCCTCTAGCTCCAAAACTGAGTCCCTTTTGTACTGCATCTGATTAGTGCAAGACCAGCCTGCTTGAGGGAAGGAATCTTCATAAGCAGCATGCATTGGCTGTCCCGCTGGTGCGGGCTGTGCACTACGGTGGCTCAGAGGCCTCATTTTACCCTGTCTCTCCTATCATTGTGAACAGTTGGTTTGTCAAGGGTTGTAGTCTCACACCATCACATCTGCCAGGCTGTTCCTAGAATGTCATGTTTATCCTGCTGGCCTGGTTAGTTTAGACAGACACTCCTCCCTCACCCTGGTGTGCTACTGGAACATCAGTGCTCAGAGACCATAGGTTTAGTGGTCAGGGCTCAGCTGGTAAATGTGTGCCCAGATCCGATCCAGGGATGCTACTCCATCTCTATCCATTGTACTACAGCTGTAGCATTGGGAAGGCCATACTTAGTGGAACACAGAAAAGAATTTCTATTAGTTACTTCTCTTGCTCTGACAAAACACCATGACTGAGTCAACTGAGCAAGAATTTGATTGGGCTCTTCCAGTTTCAGAGGGTTTCGAGTTCACCCTGACAAAGCAAAAGCATAGGGTTAGGAACACCTGAAAGCTCCCATCTTGATCTACAGGCAGGAGACCTTGAGAGCACATTGGGGCAGTGTAAGCCTTTTTGAAACCTTAAAGATTGCCCCCAGTGGCACACCTCCTTCAACATGGCCACACCTCCTAATCCTTCCTACACAGTTCCACATCCCTAGGAAGACGTATTCAAGCATATGAGCCTATGGGGCCGTTCTCATCCAAGCCACCATAGAAGTAGTCACACGATGACCTACCTCAAAGCGGTAGCTTTACCTACCCGAGTACCTGCCCTGTGACTTTCACTTCAGCCCTTTGCTTTCCCTTGATAATTATGGTGAATGTGGATGTGGACAGGGTTCTATCCCTTGTGGAGTTGAGTATTTCCTAAGGGACTGAAAGGATGCTCATCATGTTCTGTGGGAAAGATACAAAGAAGAACCCTGATACCAGAGGAGCTGTTGTTCCTGGCTGCTCTGTAGTAGGTTGGCTATCACAGCCTCCACTGCAGGGGCCAGAGCCTGGAGCAGGTTTGCATGTGTAAAGTAAATCTGTGCCCACAGATGTTCTTGGGACAAAGTTGAAGGTTGGGGTCCAGTCACCGACAGATATGAACCCAATTCAGCATCCCTGGTCTAGAAAATATGAGGAACTTTAGAAAGCTAATCACCAAGTTGAATTCCTGGGCTGATATCAAAATAGTATTTCTTTAAGACAGTGTCTTCCTTCATCTTTAAGTGTGTAAATGTATCGCTTTATTGAAGCATGTGTCCATTTTTATAAGCTGATTTATGGTGACCGTAATGGGATTCACCCTGTCACCCTGTAAATAAAGGCAGCACTTCATTAAACAAGGTAATCAAATTTAAGCAGCCCCACTTCCCTGTTAATAACAGGGCCTTCCGTGCCTATTGCTCTAGAGATCCACCTACTGTAATGAATGGGGATTCTAGGAGGGAAGTGGCCCACTACTGATGAAGGGTTAGGCGGAGGGGTGCTTGCTGCTTGTGCACACAACCCACAGCAGCAATAGTAACAAGCAGCCATTTGCTGTAATGAAGTGCTTTAATGCATGGACTTCCTTCTCCAGTGGGAGGAGCATCACCCTGCTCATCAGACTCAGAATGCTGGGGCATGCTGGGGTATCAGTAACCAGGCTGACAGAACGCTTCCAAAGGGTGCTTTCAAGAGGATATTTTTCATGCTGGTTTTTGTCTCTCCCATCTGGAGTGACACCACAAGCTGGCAACACACAGGATGAATATGGGATAGATATTTCCATCACATCGTGTTAGTTATGGGGTCATCTGGGGATGTGTGACTTTGGAACATCAGTCAGAGAGCTGTGATTATCCCAGCCATGACCTCTTCAGCTGGTTCAAACAGTTGCTGAGCTGTTGGAGTCTGCTGGACTGTGGACCAAGGAAATGCCTCCAGCATGATGCCTCCAGGAGCTACAAGCACCACTCAAGCTGTGTCCAGGAGTCCAGTGAGGAAGGACCCTTCAATGAACTATGGCACGCACAGTGACAGGTTTTGATCTGAGGTCTTGAGATCAAATGTCCTTGCTAGGCAACATGTAAGCACCACATCAAGGAGCTCACTGCCACCTCTAACTAAAACTGTAGGGGATCCGACACTCTCTTCTAGTTTCTGGTTTATCGTAGGTAGCCTTTGTATTTGACACGGCCTGTTGTTCAGTGTGTGGTGTGCTTGACATCCTATTCATGGTCTGTTCACATAGCCAAGGATACATAATGGCAGCTATATGGGCTCTTGAACATGATCCCGTGTACATCATTTACTGATGTGCCTTAGTGTGCAGGGTCTAGCATTCTGGTGTTTCTGATGACCCTTTCATATACCTGTTGTCAAGCTCATATGTTGCCCTATTAGGCAGCTCTTCTATCTGGGTCCTGTAACATTCTCTCCCACCATAAGCAGCTTCTCTAAATCCCAAGTTCATACACACGAGGTGGACCAGGTTTAGGTCTAATAACCCTCTCTTCTGGAATTTGGATATTTAAAATGATTAAAACATAGTTTTAGGAAGTCTCTTCCCTAGTTAAGCAGAGTAGATTGGGAATAGACTATGGCTTATGCATCTGTGTAGGAGGAAGCAGTTCAGGGCTTTGGCTGTGCAGATTTGGGGAGAGTATTATCATCTGGGGGATCAGGAAGGTAAATGGCCTGAAAGCACCAGCGGGAACCCAGAAATGGAACTGGAATGGGAAAGAGACAGGTATTTGGGAATTCGATGTAATTGGGAATTTGACCACATAGACCGTGTTTGAAGCTGTATCATCCTGTGAGCTTGGATAGAGAAGAGAATCAAGAACTGGGAGCTGGAGAGATGACCCCGTGGTTAAGATTGTTGCTCTTCCCATAGGATGGGGGTTCAGTTCCTAGCACCCACGCCAGGAGGCTCACAGTCACCTGCAACTCAAGTTTTGGGAGATCCAGCACTTTCTGCTGGCATTGGTGGACACACGCACAAAACTTCAGTGTCTCAGTCACTCTTCTATTGCTGGGAAGAGACACAGGTACCAAGGCAGACCTTTTGTGCTTGTATGTGCATGTGTGTGCGCGCGCGTGTGTGTGTGTGTGTGTGTGTGTGTGTGTATGTACGCGTGCATGTGTGTGTGTGCGTGTGCGTGTGTGTGTGCATGTGTGTGCATGTGCATGTGTGTGTGCCTGTGAGTGTGCGTGTGTGTGCATGTGCGTGTGTGTGTATATGTGTGTGTTTTCCTTCACTAGTCCTAGTTTGAGAGAGTAGAAGAACGTAGGAGTAAAGACAATCACTGAGTTAAAAACCATCATCAGCAAGATCAGTGAGCATAGAAAGCCTGTCTTCCCACTGAACCCCCAAGCCTCAGTGTTTCTCAGAGGCACTTTGCTTGCTTTCAGTTCTCCACATGTGCTGCAGCTAGAGAGCAGGAGTAGTATGTTGTGTCATTGTATCTAAGTGTTTGTCACAAGTCCTCCTGATATCTGAACGTCCCATTTCCTTGTTGCTTTCATGTGGCTATCACAGGAACCAAAGGGTGGATGATGCAAGGAAGGAGTCTGCAGTTAGTGGTGCAGCAGATGTCACTTTTAGGGCAGCATTGCCCCTACAAACACCTTCCCCTAAGAACTCTGGGGATGGGGCCTAGCTCAGTGGGCAAGATTTACTGCTGTGCAAGCATGAGGACCTAGGTCTAGATTTCCAGAACCAGTGAAAAGCTGGGCTTAGCAGCACTCATCTGTAACCTCAGCATTGGCAGAGTGCAGACCCACCAGTCCTGGGGCCTCAGTGGGCAGCCAGCCAGGGTAGTGGAAATAGTGAGGTTGAGGCTTAGAGAGAGTCCCTGTCTCTCAAAAAATGATCTGCTGGCTTCAACCTCTTGTCACCACATATGTCTACGTGAGTACAAATATCAGCAGACATGTATGAACATTCACTCATCCATACCATACATACATACAGAGAGAGAGAGAGACAGAGACAGAGACAGAGACAGAGACAGACAGAGAGAAATATTGAGAGAGATTGAGAGAGAGAGAGAGAGAGATGAATGGGCAGACAGACAGACAGAGAGACAAAGAGGGAGAGGGAGAGAAGATGGGGTATTGGAGGTGCACATGGCTTGAAGCAAGGAGGTAAATCAGGGTTATTATGGACCCAGTGGTGGAGCTGAGGCGTGAGGTACACGACGGAGTGGCATCCACAGCCACTTGGGGAATTTGAGAAACTAGCATTGGGTGTACAAGTTCTAAGTTCGGCTCTCTTCCATGATTCCACGATTACACGATGGTCCCTTCATGAGTGTCATCCATACATCAGGATTTTAACAAGCATTCTTATTATAAATGTCATACATTATTCTAGAATACTGTGCAAAGACGTGCTAAGATAAAAGCCAGTGACTCCAGGGTCCACCATCATGAGATCCGCATTTCCAACTGCTTGGGCTTTGCCCTCTCTTTCTTTTTGTAGTAGCATGTGCACACAGTCTTCATTAACATATTGTATAGAGTTACATACAGTCTTTAATTTTAATATTATTTTGTATTCAGAATCATTGCTGTTTCTTTTAGTCAGGTTTTACCACCATTTTTATATAGTCATCCCATTTCTGAAACACATTGCATGGGTAGACTTCTTGGACAATGTCTTTGCACTAAAGATAAAAGTTAGAATTCATCATCTATATGGGGCTATAAGATTTGACCTTTCCCCTTTGTATTAGAGAAGCAATAGGCACTCATTTTATTCACAAATACAAAGGCATGGATATTGAATTTATTTTCAAACTTGTTAGGCTCAACGTTCTCTCCCAGACCAGAATATATCCCTGGACAGGTGCTATAGTATCATAATTAGGAATTAATAAAACAAATATTTGAATTATTTTTTTTAAATAAGATTTTCAAAAGTCGCAATATCAACATGCCTCATAATGGGTTTACCCAACTCTCTCTGGCAGAACCTTTAATCTCATTCAGGAAGATGTTTTTGACAATACCCAAGTAGACAGAGATTTGGCACTGCCACAGGGGGATTTCTGCTTTTTCCCAGAGCAAAAGAGGCTGATGTGCCACAACATAAGTAGAGACGGTCACATTTCCTGTTTTCTTGCCCCCGAATCAAACTAGACTTGAAGCTGGGTGCGAATCACTGTCGAATCCCGTCTTGAACCCTTCTGATTAAGACGCCTCGCTGCTTACCCTTTCTGCTCTATCTTAGATAGGTTTGGTAGGTAGCAGTCTATTATATGCCCAAAATAAGATAAAAAAGAAATTGCAATTGTATGTAACAATGAATCTTCTAATTTTCCCCTGGGTAAATTAATAAAATGGATGGGAGCCCGCGATTCTAGCTGCGCGCACGCGCTTGCACTCCTCTCCTGGTGGTTGAATGCTCTTCCAGTTTCACTAATTTGAGATGCTATTTTTATCACACATCACTCTCCCTGCACTGTCGCATGTAGAATTGCTTGCATGGCTTCATTTACAGCCAGCTCTTGGAGCTGCTCTGAGTACACACTGCCGCCTACATGGGAGCACAAGAAAGTGTGAGCACCACTGCCTGATCGCTGTTTCGCCTGATCACTGTTTACTATAAGGGCCACTGGCGGAAGGACTCTTCAGAGAGAAGTGGAAGCCTTTAGTGTCGTGACAGCTTCTTCCAGGGATATGCTGAAATGACAAACACAAAGAAGGGAAGCCTCTGACGCAGTCTCTAGGCTCCTGAAACAGGGTCTCTAGGCCCCTGATGCACGGTTTCTAAGCCTCCCAAGAGAACTGGAGTTGTTTTTTTGTTTGTTTGTTTTTGTTTTTTGTTTTTGTTTTGCTTACATACATGGGAATCTACAAGAAGGGTGAAATTGTAGACATTACAGGGCACTGTTCAAAAAGAAACACACACACACACACACACACACACACACACGTTAAGCAAGTTAAGGGTAAGATTCTTGCTCAGAGAGTTAGCGTTCTGTGCTAGGTAGTTTTATGTCAACTTGACACACAACTAGGATCATTTAGGAAGAGGGAATTTCAACTGAGAAAATGCATCCACCATATTAGTCTGTGGGCAAGCCTGTGGTACATTTTCTTAATCCTGGATTGGTTGGGAGGGCTGTTCATTATGGGTGGGGCCACCCTTGGGCTTGCGGTTCTGCATTCTATCAGAAAGCAGTCTGAATAAGCCACTAGGAGCAAGGCAGTCATCAGTACCCCACAGTGACCCCCCGCCCCCCCGCATCAGCTCTGCCTCCGTCTTCCAGCCCTGTCTGAGTTTCTGCCCTGACTTCCTTTGGTGGTAGATTGTGATATGGAAGTGGAAGCTGAAATAAACCCATTCCTTCCCAAGGTTATGGTCGTGGTATCTTATCCCTGTACGAGAAACCCTAAGATATGCACTTTGAGCATCGTGAGCACGCCTGAGAGCCTAGACAGCTTTCTGGAACAGGATGCCAAAGAGAACCCAAAGGGTCTTGGGTTCACCTGCAGTACCTGCTCCACCAGGAGAAGCACACTTCATTCTAGTGTGAGCTGTAACTCACGGCTTCATGTGAAAAAGTAGTAAAAGACCTAGACTGTACCGAAAAGCAAACAAAACAAACCAAAAAGCAGAAATTCAACCACATCACTTTTTGTTTGGAGGAAGCATAAATTCTAAGCTCCAAACAGGAGGGATACGTGTTGTCATTTTTCTCAACACTGGGACAAACACCTGACAAGAGAAATGCAAGGGAGAAGGGTTTGTTTTAACTTACAGTCTGAGAGTCCGGTCCATCATGGTGGGGGATCTTGGGGCAGTCAGGAGGCAGAAAGAGACGAATGCCGCTGCTCAGCTCACACGTCAGTCAGCCTGGACCACAGCCCCTGGACAGACGACCTGTACAGTGAAGTCTTCCTATGTCAGGTAACCACCCGAGAAATCTCCTCAAACACCGGCTCAGGGCTTTGACACCTCGGTAGCTCAGATCCTGTGATGTTGACAATCAGCATTAACCACCACTGAGAACCGATAGATCGCTGTCTGGGGAAGGTAGGTCTGTCTGTCCAGTCACCAGCATGCGTGATAGTCTCTGAAGGCCAAGGGTATCAGCAGCTACAGCCACCTCACCTTCCTGATGTCCTGCAGATGCACCACAAATTTGGTTTTTAATCTCCTCACTCAATGCCAGAGTCGCTGCTCCCTGACAGGAGCTTGAGAGAGAGAGAGTCAGTTTGAGCCTTTGGGAATTTTAACTGACCTACTTGTTTTCTCCAGGTTCTTTGAATGAACCCTGCTTGCTTATGAACCTTGTGGGTCGGGTAAATACTTCTGTTGGCAAACTACTAGCTATATAGCAGGACCTATGTTACTAATACCCATATATAAAAGCTAGGCATTGAGGAACATGGCAACAATCCCAGGGCTGTGGGGGCAGAGGCAAGAGGGACTTGTTAGTCATCTTGTACTAGTGAGCTTCAGGACCAGTGAGGGACTGTCTCAAAAAACAAGGAGAAGGAGCTACTGAGCATGGCTATCACACACACACACACACACACACACACACACACACACACACGTACAGAATATATACATGTGGGTATACACATAAATGTGTACACACAGGCACATGCAAGAATGATCTTTGTAAAGGAGTACTATTTATTTCATTTTTGAAGGCTCAAGTGAGAACTTCAGTCTCTATAATCGATTATGAAATTATTTTCACTCTCATTTTTAAATTCTCAACTAGCTTGATATAAATTATATTTTATATTTAGGAAAGAAGTTGAGTATCTCTCCTGTTTACCTAGGATATGGAAGTATAAGCATGTAGCCATTCATTTATTAATGGCTTGAAAGGCTTTGCTTATGAGGCTTTTTGCATAAAGCTTGAGTTTGCTTAGCTATTTTACCTCATGCTTTTAAAAACGTTGTTTCCCTTTAAAGATTATAAATTGATTAAAATGACTTATGTTTCCTGAATATTCTGCTGTACTTGGGGGGTATTGAATGATTTTCATTATTATCTTTCTTGTTTTTCTCACACTTGGCTAATAGTCTAATAAGTTGAGAATTCTTGGTGGGGAGTACTTTTCTCTAGAAAATTTGGAAATGTTTGCTTATTAATTTTAGAGGCCTGAGATACTGTGGGATGCTCCCTTTCATAACTTTTGTGTGATTTTTTTTTGGCCTTCTGTGATTATGTGATGTTTTTCTGTTGTGTCCATTTCTCTGAAAGCCATGGTACCATATCTTGTTGTAATGTTACTTCTAGTCATTGTGGTAGGAAATGGTGGACCATTTAATCTTTGATCCGCAGCAACAGCAACTTTCTTTTATTATATCTTTGCTTATTTTCTTCTGAGTGTTTAAGGTATTATTACTATTATTATTATTATTATTATTATTACTGTTGTTGTTGTTATTTCCTTTTTCTTGAACTTCCATTCAATAACCCAGGAGGATTTCCTGGGACACTGGAGCTTCTAAAATTGTCATCTGTCTTCATGCTCCTTATAAGGGACTATACGTTTGCTCTGCTGCTTTTAGAGTTCTGTGAAACCTTTCAATCTGATTGATAATTTCTGAATTGTCGCAACTGTACTTTAGGTTATCAATGGGCTCACCTCCACATCCTTACAATGGGCACCTGTTCTATGGACAATATGGCATCTCACTCTATCTCTAAGCACACCAATGAGGACTTTAAATTTCTTTCAATTTTTTTTTAATAAAGGAAAATATTTCATTGCGGCTGGCTTACAGTTTCTACGTTTTTCAAGATTATTTTAGCCTTTTTCCTTCCTACTGAATGCTTTCTTGGAGTTTTTGCTAATTATTGCCTCAGTTGAAAACTGGAGACCTGGCGCCTCAGAGCCCTTCTGAGACCCACAGGAACAGTTTCTGTTCAGCAGGGCTTTCCCAGGCGTGTCCTTGCCGGTTCTTTATTTGGTGCTTTGATTCTTGTTTTAAATTATTATTCACTTCTGGTTTAGCTGGGCATCTTATCATACCTGAGGCCTTTCCCATTCTTGATTTCCCCCATGACTTCACTTCCTGAATACTTCCTGAATCACCTGGCTGTCAGCTCGGACCCACTGTTTAACTGCCATCCTTGCATCATGATTCCGATGGATGAGATGCCCAAAGTTCCTTACATGTTTCTATTTCTATTTCTGTTTCTATTCCTCTTCATGGCACTCACTTTCTCCTCTCCTGAAGACATGAGTACCCCCAACCTCCACATACTTCCACACTTATCACAAAGCAATGAGCTCAATCTATATGCCCTATTTGTGCCTGTGACCATTTAGGTATGTGTCTTGTCCAGAGCCTTGGCGGTGCTCCACGGGGTCACTTGAGGTTTTATCAATTAGGTCTACCCATCAACATATCCTTTAACCCAGTTCCAATTCCAGAGCAACCAGCAAAGTGCTACGCAAAGCCTTGGGTGAGCCGTGAGGAGAGAGGGCTTTGCTCCAGGGACGAGTTTGACTGTGCATGCTTTTCTCATCTCTGGATATTTAGAGGGAGTGTAGGAGCTGCTGTGCCAGGAAATTTTAACAGATGCCATTTGCAATGAAAGCTGAACTGGCCTTTCCCTGCCCCAAATCTGCCTCTTAATTTTCCCAAAGTCCACTGTTTCATAAGGTCTGCCACAGTGCACTGCAATTCTCAATTTCTTAAGGAAACAACTTGTATGTTTGCCCTTTCCACCGATTAAACAAATTCGCATACAACTTCCACACTTGGCTTTGTGCTCAGTAATCCAGGGATTGGCTCTGTTCCATGTCTCACTGACGATGAGAAATGCGGACCTAGGCTGATGGAGTGCATGCTGCTGGGAGCCGCACAGCGGCATTGATATTGCCATTATTTATTATTTACATATTTAACGACCTTATTGATATTATGTGCTGTTAGCACTACTAATTATAACACAATAAACATAATTTATAAATGCAGTGATGGTGATGTACATAATCAAGTATGAGCAACAGTACCTGGAGCAGCTGCACTCTCCCCATCCAGGGAGGACTATCCTGTGAGAGTGAGCTATCAGCTCACTGAGAGCCTTTAAAGTAAAATAAAAAATATTTTAATGAATTAGAAACAGATTGGGGATAACATGTGTGATGCTGCCTCAAAATAAATCCAAATGATCATTTTATGAGAGCGGTGTGCTTCCTTGTCCTTGGAACGTCATGGAACATTCACAGAGATTCCCCAATCTAACTTCACATGCGATTTACCATGCTGGTCACCCTAAAGGGGACAGAGGATCCCAGGACAATGGCATAGTCCCAAAGAAGAGGGTGTAACATGTAACTCCACTTGTCCTTGAAATCTGGAAAATGGGGTACTAGGACATAAGAATACTTTCTATCTAAATCTAGACACAGAGAATCCGGTCATAGCTGGATGAGAAAAGAGACACGTCTGGATTTCCATTTCCGATTCTCCACGCAAAGGAGTGAAAGGATTTTGACCTGCTCCTCCACAATCTCTAAGAATTCAGAGAGGTGACAGAATTTGGCAACAACAAAAAAAGACGCCCTGACTCTCTTCATTACAGATGCTCATGATGTGTGAAAAATATTCATAGCTCAATAATATCACCAAGGTGTTGATGATATCAATAAAAAGCTATCCATGTTTTCAACATAGCAGGTTTTTAAATAATGTTGATTCTCAATTGCTAATCAACCACTTTAATATAACTAATATTATTTTGCATATTGTAGATATCATCTAGAATGATGTCTAGTGTTCATTCAGTCACTTCATCTAATTAGGCCTCTTAATGGTTTCACCTCAGGGTACCTGTGTATCAAGAAGACAAACAGCTATGCCCACTCTTGCTCCAGCTGTTGTGATGGTTAATTATCATTGTCAACTTGACTAGATTTAGAACTCCTAGCACACACTCTGAGTGTGTCTTTCAGGGTGCTTCCACATAGGATTAATAGACTTCCGTGAATATGGGTGGCACCAGAGTCCTGGACTGAATAAAAAGGTAAAAAGGAGAAATTCAGCTGAACATTAGCATTCTCTTTCTCTGCTTCCTGATGTACCCAGCAAGTACCTGCTGATGCAGCCACAGCCACAGCCACAATGCAGCCACAGATGCAGCCACAGCCACAATGCAGCCACAGATGCAGCCACAGCCACACACACACACACACACACACACGGGCACAGTCATACCCACAGCCTCAGCTGCAACCACAGACACATATGCAGCCAAAGCCACAGCCAGCCACAGTCACAATCACAGATCCAGCCACAGTCACAGCCACAGCCACAGATGTAGCCATAGGCACAGATGCAGCCACAGACACAGATGCAAGCACAGCTACAGACAAAGACACAGATGCAGCCACAGCCATACACACACACAGGCACAGTCATAGCCACAGCCACAGATGCAGCCACAGCCATAAACACACACACACACACACATACACACACACACACACACACACACAGGCACAGACACAGACACAGCTAGCCACAGCCACAGCCAGCCACAGCCACAGCCACAGATGCAGCCATAGGCACAGAGGCAGGCACAGCTACAAACAAAGATACAGATGCAACCACAGCCATATGCACACACAGGCACAGTCATAGCCACAGCCTCAGCTGCAGCTACTGCCACAGCTAGCCACAGCCACAGATGCAGCCACAACTACAACCACAGTCACAGATGGAGCCACAGCAACAGATGCATCCACAGCCACAGAGGCAGCCATAGACACAGAGGCAGCCACAGCCACAGCCACAGATGCAGCCACAGATGCTGCTGCCTATGTCTTTCCCACCATGGGACTGTATCCCCAAACCATGAGTGAGCCCCCCCAAAAAAACCTACCACAAAACAAACAAAACACTCTCCATCCTTCCTTAAGAGAACTAGTGCAGCTGTCCGATGCTACATATTTCTGGTTGCACTCTTCTATGCCCTGAGCACACACACTAGAATATCTTGATCCTCACCTCCAGGTCTGGTCATTCCTTTCCACCAGAGTTCCTCATTCACTGCTCTATGCTGTTTACAACTCTTCATGCTTGCTTCTCAAAGGCCCGCATGACACTGATGTGGCTTCTATCCGTAAGACACATTTCTCTCCCAGGAAACATTTTCTTGGTAGAAGAGCGTGAAAGTTCCCTCAATACGCATATACCAGTATTTGTATACTAATCTTACTCACAAATGTCATTATTTTACTCTGTAATTCTCCGTTTGAAGACTATTTGCTTACCTAAATTGCCTCTTTGTTAATGAGAACTTCTGTTCTTTAAGGTTTTAAATTGTATGTGTGTTTATCTGCATGTATGCATGTGCACCACATGAGCAGAGACCCTTGGAGGCCAGAAGAGAGTTTCTGAACCCTTAGAACTAGAGTTACAGATAGCTATGAACTACAAGGTGGGTGCCGGGAACTAAAACCTAGTGTATTTTGCAAGAACAGCAATGCTCTTAGTCACTGAGCTAGCTTTGAGTTCTTTAGGTATTCTAGATGCGAGTGCCCTACCGCATGAACCCCTGGAAGCTCCCCCTCTTCCTGTGATGTGCCTTTATGGTTTCCTTTGCTTTTGCTCCTTGTCCTTCCACAGTGGACCTGAGCACAGGGTCTTGCACATGCTAAGCAGGCCCTCTGTCACTAGGCTACATCCTTGGCCGTCGTATTTTCCCTTGTCAGTTTTGAAACAGATCCTCACTAAGTCACCCATGATGTACTTAATCTTGCCATCCTCCTGCCTCAGCCTCCTGAATGGCTGGGGTCTTAGACTGATACAACGAGGTCAGTTTTGAACTTGACTCATTCTCACTTGTGAATCTGTACTCTTATTTCCTGAGATGTGGGGATCTTCTTCAGAAAGTCAAATTACCTCTGTTTGTAGGTTCAATGATTCTGTACAGAAAAGACCTGAAAGAGTCTATTTGAAGACTTTGTAATCTGATGAACATTTTTTTAGCCAAGTAGCAGGATAAACTATCAGCTTACAAAAATCAGTAGCTTTTCTGTACACCCATAATAAATCTGCTGAGAAAGAAATCAGGGAGAAAAATCCCATTCCTAATAACGTCATTAAAAAAATAATGTATCAAGTAATAAACCTAACCCAACCTAACCTAACTGAGGAGATTAATGCTCTCTACAATGAAAACCACAGAACACCAAGTGATGCAATAATAGAATACACCGCGATATGCAAAGACCTCCCATAACGGGCAGAATGAATGTAGTGAAATGGTCAGAGCACTAAATATGACATGCCATCTTGATGGTGATTCTGGTCAACATTCCAATGACATTCTTCACAGAAATCGAAGAGACAATCCTAACATTCAAAGGGAAGCATGAGCAGCTGCATGAGCCAAAGCAACACAGAGTGTAAATGGAGGATCACAATACCCAATTTCAAAGTGTACCACAGAGCTATGATAATGGAAACAGCTTGGTACAGGCACAAAATAGACACACAATCAGTGGGATATAATAGAGAGCACAGGAATACACCTCTATAAGTGCAGCTACCTAATCTTTGATGAAAGTTTCAAAACCCTCAGTGGGGGTGGGGAAAAAAGACCCCTTCAGAAGTGTGGCTGAATATCTATCTACGTGTAGAAGAGTAAAATTAGATCCTTTTTTTGTTTGTTTGTTTGTTTGTTTGGGTTTTGTTTCTTTTTGGTTTTTTTTTTTTTTTTTTTT
>NW_022196895.1:79385806-79396189 GCF_008632895.1 Mastomys coucha
CAGAAATCCACCTGCCTCTGCCTCCCAAGTGCTGGGATTAAAGGTGTGCGCCACCACTGCCCAGCTAGACCATTATCTAAAGTGTACCAGAGTCAAGTCATAATGCATCGTAACTCTTAACGTAAGAACTGAAACTTCGATGCTCTCGAAGGAAGCCAGCTGTACTCCAAATGTCCATTGAGTCTATCTAATACAACTTTAGCCCACTAGACTGAATGATGCTCTGGAATCCCTAGGATTCTCCAACAGATATGATGAACATGACTCCCAGTTGCAGACATTCTCACCCAACCTCCTCACGGGCTGTTATGAAGTCATGACTCCTCTCACAATCAGAAAGCAAATGCCACGCAAGTGTGCTTGCTTTTTCCTCTCTACACTCTTCATATTCGCAGAAGCCTGTCCTGGGCAGATGTGTGCAGAACAGAGCATGTGGAAGAACACATTCATGCACTTCATTGATTTTCTTAATTTGAAAAGGGGGACAGTTTTACTTTGTTTTAATGACTAAGTTTTCATGTGCTAAACTAGAAATCTGAATAAATCTCTTAAGAATCAACTTCCAGCTAGAATGGTCAAAATGCAAGATGCCAGTCTACAAAATGCATAATCCCAGTGGTACTATCCTCTCATTGACACACACATTTTCCCTGGTATATGTGGAACCTTCATTATGGGTAAGGTACTGGCAGATTTCCAAGTACCAGGCAGCACTGTGTAGGACTGCTAATATTGGGTAATACTGTTACACACAGACACACAAAGCAGTTTTATAAGGCTTAGTCTAATATCAAAGCATTACTGGGGCTTTCTAGACACAAGAATTTTTATTGCACACACCTAAGCAAATAGGAAGTGGTGGGTGACCAGTTAAGTGGTTTAAATACCAGACCATTTTTTTTTTTTACAGTTGTATCTTTATGAGTCTCTCAGAAAGCTTATCTGGCTCTCTGAAATACTGGTCTTCCTACCCAGAGAAGGGAGTGCAGGCCCTGGCAGCAAAGCCAGGTAATGCTAAATAAGACCCAGGCGGAAGAGGCCCCGTGCTTCCAGCAAGCAGCCATTACTCACTGGCACCATCTCTTCTCAGTGACCCGAAGACATTTGGAAGTTACAACACAGCTCAGGATGTACTTTTACACGCCTTTAGTTCAGGTCACTTCCCTTAGATAAAAGCAGAAAGATGGCTGCTGCATGATCAGGAAATGGAGCCAGCCAGATGTGCATAAGATAGATTCCTTTTTATGTACCCGAGAGAATTGCATTGACAATGTATTAAAATGAAATTATCTTTAAAATGAGCATGATTAATAACAATATGTAAAATGAACTAGGGTGTCTATGGTGTAAGAAAACTGCCAAGACTCTGCCTGTGTTGGAGTTAGTCTCCTGATACCCACATGGTCAAATTATTACTGACTGGGTGACCTAGTCAGGAAGAACAGGGCTCTTCATGGACGGGCCCGGACGGGTTCCTCAGGCCCGGTTTAGTCAGTGGTGCAATGATAGAGCTGAAATACTCATGGGATACTGGTTCTTATTCCTTTTCGTTATTGATTGGCATACTGGGTCATAATGACATGTTTTCTTGGACCCAGAACTAGAGGTCTGTGCAGTTGGACACATGAATGGCTATGTGCTAACATGAAGGAACTCATCAACATTAGCGCCTTCTGCATTCTTGGTTTTCCTTCATACACTAACAGTTTCTTAAGACATGAAATTTTACTTAAGTCATGCTTTCTCCAGATATAACCACAAAGCACCAAATAATACTAACACCTGAATCATAAGAACACACAGAGATGTATCTTTATGGGTGGAAGGCGGAAGTTCACAGGTTACTTACTTAATGCCAAGGATCTGAGTAACTGAAAATTGCTATTTTGGGACCATATGGACCTAGCATTTTTGTGAAACAGATTTGAGGCTGTGAGAACCAAGTTGTCCTACTAAGCACACTATCCTCATATTTGTGTAACTTAGAGATTCAGGCCCTTCATTTGCCTAGATTATGTCCACACACAAATTTTGTTTGTCGCCAGAGCTATAAGCAGAGAGAGAAAGAAAGCTCTAGTAGATTGAGACGGTGCATGGTACAGCAGTGGGTAAACCCATGAGCTGGTCTCACGGCAGATTTTCAACATCTTATTTTCTATACCCAAAGTAAAAAAACTGTTTAATATTATTTGTGATAAATTTAACAGAATATATGATCCCTAAAAAAGTAGGCATTCAAACAACTGTATCCGATATGAGAACTTACACACTTGCCCTACATGAGATGAAACAGAGAAAGATGGCAGAAGCTTTGCGTAGACGCGTCTTCAGAGGAGACACAGCAATGGGCAGCCTGGATGTGCAAAGATGCTCCAGTCAGTGACAAATGAGGGAAACACAGATCAAAACAATTCACAGTTTCACCATTTAACTATGAGGATGGCTGTACTCAAAAGGTCAGCAGATTAAATGTCAAAGGTCTGGGGAGAAGGCAATCATTGCAAGCCATCAGTGTGAATGTGGATTGGAACAGTCATCTTGAAAAACTATGAGAAACTGAAAGTACAGCTACACACACACACACACACACACACACACAATGTATGTATGTATATATGTACATACATACATACATACACATGTATAAATATTTGGTGTTCATTGACATAAAATAGATGAAGAAGACAAAGAGGAGGCAAAATGCGAATAACAACTTAAAGCATAGGAAAGGAAGAAGGAACCCCACAAATACAAGGAAATGAGCCAAACATTGTTCAAAATATGTTTGGAAAGAAAATAGGAAGAAGATACGTAGAAAGGGAGAGGCAGACTGGTGATATCCAGGTCAAGCTGATACAGCTCCTTTGGACTCAGAGGACCCAGCCTTACCCTTTCTGTGGGCAGAGGCAGCCAGCAGAGTCTCACAGCACCTGCGTAGCTGCTCATGGCTCTAGTGACCATTAGAATGGCCTGAGACTGAGCTATCAACGGTCATCCAACACTCATCTCAGGTCACCTGACTGAGGCAAAGCAAATGACCTGTGTGGCCTCTTCCCTTGAAAGAGTGTGTCCTGTCCACCATTGTCTGTGGGGGGCTGGGCACTTTTGTCTCAGCCCCTTTTGTTAAGTCCTATATTTTGCCCTCTTCATCCCTTTAGACAAATGGCTCACTGTGACTCTACGTGGAGCATCCTTCCTGGATCATGCCAGGTCTGGCATCGGTTTCTCGATATCCATCAGAGTCCCTTACTGT
The DNA here is from genome assembly GCF_008632895.1 of Mastomys coucha. Lineage (NCBI taxonomy): Eukaryota > Metazoa > Chordata > Mammalia > Rodentia > Muridae > Mastomys > Mastomys coucha. The sequence goes on from NW_022196895.1 coordinate 79,389,060, forward strand.
CCAGCTTCCCATGGTCCCGAGAGTACCCAGACATTGTAGGCCGCAGACCTCAGCCTGCTCAGCCCAATGTGCAAACAAAACAGGGAAAGAGGTTCATTTCTGTGGTGTAAAGAGTCGGAGAATTAGATCAAAAATTAATTGTCAGAGACAAAAATTACTGAAACGTGATGGGGTTGGAATCAGATGGTTTCTCTGAACTACTGTAGTTCCAGTATCCTAATTCTTCCCGGCATAATTTTAAAGATTAACACTCTTTCCCCTCCCCACCCCCAAGGAGAGCTGATCACTTACAGAGATTTATGTCCATCATCTTCAGGAGCAGCTCCGAGTCAGGGTGGATATTTTTTACATAAGTGTAATTATATGTAAGTGCTATAATTTAATTACCACGATTCCATCCCTATTGATTTCAGATACTCACTTAGAGCCCACAGACATGGCTTTGTGAGGCTGACAGACAGGATCATCTGTTCCAATGCCCACTGCTGCAGATGGGATATGGGAAAGACCACTGGTTAAAGAACCTTGGTGGGGGCAGGGGTGGTTCATTCAGGGAGATGTTAAGGTGGCCATTTTAAATTAAGGGCTGGTTTCCAGATAAAGAGGACAAAATGGAGCACAACTGTAGAAGGTTAAAGGCAACATTTGAGAAAAATAGACATAGAAAGTTAAGTACACCGATACAAATTAAATATCAAGATGCAGTAGGTACAAAAATCTTAGCCCTGGAGAAAGCATTCTAGGAGTAACCACTCAAGATTACGGGTATCAGTGTGAAAGAAATGAAGTCTCTGAATTTCAGGGTGGACACACAGGCTCCTCCTACCTCCAAAGGCAGCTCCTGGGAGAGGCACTGAACCTCACATTGTCTTTCAGTTGGAGAAAGTGGCCCTGGAAACAACTCCTTCAAGAGAAAGTGCTCCTCCACAGCTGTGAAGTGTTCTTGAGACATGACTGGCACCTAAAAGGGTCTCTTCAAGGTCTTGAATGCTTTGAGACCATTCATTTTTGCTTAGAAAGCATCCCAGCCATGTAGGGACAAGGCAGGCTCTTGTACAAGACACAAACATTGCTAATATAGGATGGACAGTCCTTCACTGAGTGCAATGATTCTGTCTGCCATCCCTACTGCTGAAGTCCCAAGGTCAAACTAAAATAAATATAAAAGCTGGGTATGGTGGTACATGCCTTTAGTCTCAACAATTGTGAGGCAGAACTTGTAGGTTTGAGGGCAGCCTGCTATATATAGTGAGTCCCAAGACAGCCAGGAGAGAGTTCCTAGCCCTCAATAGATAGATAGATGATAGATAGATAGATGATAGATAGATAGATGATAGATAGGTAGATAGATAGATAGATAGATAGATAGATAGATAGATAGATACGATAGATACGATAGATGATGGATAGACAGAAGACATGATAGATAGATGATAGCACAGTTACATAGATAGATAGATGGATAGATGAGTAGATAGATAGGCTAATACTGGCACCAATATCTAATTATGTTCTGAAAAAATCATATAAAACTTATGACAAAGACACAGATGGGGAAACATTTTAAAAATTGCTACAAATATCTGTATACCCCTTAATATAGAAAATTTAATAGAATAGGAATTCCATATAGAAAAATCCAAAAGATGAGTTGATAAAAGAAAATTAGAGATATAACATATAACCTTTGGTTGGTGTCTCTGTTTCTATGTTGGAATTGTAAGAATGAAACAAAATGGTTTTATATACATGGTCCACTGACTCACACCAGTTTTTTCCAGCCAACAGGTGCTCAGACTTTGGATTGAGTAATAGTGTGTGTGTGTGTGTGTGTATGTGTGTGTGTGTGTGTGTGTTGGAAGATGTTCTCAAAAGTGTAATATTAATTAAAGTAGCAAAACTTTCATTCAAAATTGATGGCTTTATTGTTAGACTACTGGTGGGGTTTTTAATTCATATTTATTAATTATATCTTGAACTCCCCCATGAGGCATCCTGGACCCCAGACAGATTTCTGATTAAACGTTCCGTGTAAGTAATAAGTGAGCTCCACCCTCCTCTTCCCTCTAGTGTTCCCTGCCAGGCTGGCATGATGGGAGCCCATGGAGCCGTTCCTGCACACAGTCCAATGCTGGCAAGCTGTGTGGGGCGCCGTTCTATGCACTAACGGAGCTACTGGATCAGGCAGTACAAACAATAACTGGAGGGCTGCAAAAACAGCTTTCTGTTGGTGTGATGCCATCTCTGAGCAGCTGACTCCGATAATAAGAGCACTCTGTGTGACCCAGGTGAGCTCCGTGGAATCCGCCGAAGGTCTAAAATCAGAAATGAGGTTCACAGAGGAAGCGGGGATTCCACCCAAGTGGACTGCGATGTCAACTAGTGGTGTTTAGCATCAGCCTGTTGTCGAGTTCTAATTGATGTGAATTCTGTCACTGAGCGTGGGGTGACAGAGTAACAAATGCCAGAAGACATTAGGCAACTGTAGAGCTGAGCAGCAGTAGAAGCTGGAAGCATTATTATTACGGAACGTTCAGAAAAGCAGACTGACCTGAACTGGCGACTGGTAGAAAGGGGTCCTTAAGGGGTCTTCTCTCGAGCGCTCGGGGAGAAATGGGGACATTGTCTTAGTTACCACTCTATTTCTGTAAAGAGACACCATGGCCAAGGCAATGTTTATAAAAGAAAGCATTTCCTTGGGAGCTGCAGTATAGTTTGAGAGGGTGAGTCTGTGATCACCTGTGATCTCCAAGAAGCAGATAGGAAAGGTGCTGAAGCCTTAGCCGAGAGCCTGACATTCTAATCCACAGGCAGCAGGCAGAGAGGGAGAGAAGGGGTGGTGTGGGATCTGAAACCTCAAAGGCCCCCACTCGAAATACCTGCTAATGCTTCCCAAACAGTTCACCAAGAGGGGACCAAGAATTCAAACATAGGGACCTATGGGGATCCTGTCATTTACAACACCACAGATATCTCACTCAAAAGGGCTTCTGCCTTCTCTTCCAGTCTATTCTTTGTGCCTTCCATCATTTCTTCCTTCCCACCCTCTGCCCCTCCCTCTTTCCCTTCCACCTCCCCTCTCTTTTCTCTTCCATCCTTTTGTGTTTTGTTTCTGTGATGTATCCCAGTTGGCTCACGCTGGCCATCATCATTTTGCCTTGTTCTTCAGAGTGCTAGAACTGCAAGCTGGCACATCTATGAACAGATTTCCTTTGAAAGGCTTAGAACCAGACAGCACTATCCCTCTGCCCGCCATCTCCCAGTAGAGCTTGTCTCTACAGAGAAAAGCCCAGGTCCTTCCGCTGACCCAACAAGCCCATGAGAACTGTCCTTTGTGAGCTGAACCTCACTTGTCCCCTTCTTGCTCTTCCTCCATTTCCAGTGGTAGATGGATACAGATAAAGCCCAAAAGAGGCAAGAACCCACTATGATGAAGTGGGTTGTGAACCCACTATGAAGAGGTGCATACTGCTCAAACCCATCAGCAAGTTCCCCTAAATCCAGACACAATGATTCGTCTAGAAGGCCACACAAATCTTGGATTTTATGACCTACAGAAGTGTCCAATATCCTGGGTGTTAGTCATCCTTCTAGACCCTAGAGCATTGACTCTTTGGTCCCCTCTAAAGACATTAGAGACAATTTACTGTTCTCTATAGACAAAGCCCTTGATGAGACAAATGCCTGTGGATCGGGATCAGATGCTCCTGGGAGGTAAAGAGTATTAGAAAGCCAGGAGTTTCCAGGAGTAGAGAATGTAGGCATGAGTTACTGCTCTCAAATTACTAAACACTCATATTGGTAATAAAACAACATTAGGTGATTTTGTTTGGTAAAACTGAAATTATACAAAATTTTTTCTCTGGTTACTCTGAGCCAGACTGAAAAATTAATAACAACAATTTACACGAAAAATTCCCAAGTATTTGAAAATTAAGTAATATATATCAGAATAATGTATAGAATAAAGATTAAGATACAAAGTAAATTAGTGAAATATATTAACTAAGCTGAATAAAATCCAGTTTTTCAAAATCTGTGGGATGTATTCAAAATAGTGTTTTGAGTAAATTTTCTGTCATTAAGTACTTACAGTAATAAATAAAGTCTCAGCCTGGGCAGTGGTGGTGCATACCTTTAATCCCAGCACTTGGAAGGCAGAGGTAGGTAGATCCCCTGAGTTTGAGGCCAGCCTGGTCTACAGAGTGAGTTCCAGGACAGCCAAGGCTACACAGAGAAACCCTGTTTCAAAAAACTGTAAATGAATGAATGAATAAATAAATAAATAAATACAAATAAGGTCTCAATCAATTAGCTAAGTTTTCATATTAAAAATATGAAAGCCTCAAAAATGAGGTGACTCATTCCTGTGTTTGGGAGTTCTATTTGCTAGCATATGGTGTCAGGTTGGGGCACTGTCCCCACCAGCATATGGTAACTCCATTTAAGTTCTTTTCATATATCTATATATTTTAGGAAGCATCTACAGTAGAAGGTTGCTAAAAGGCCATAGTCTAGTTATCTCTCCCTGTAGTTACTCCTCTACCCCGCTCTCCGATTGCATTCCCATTTAATCCTTCTATTCCCATTCCCGCTCTATCCCTTTGTAACAGTCTATTCTATTTCCCCTTGCAGATAAGATCCTCTCCTCTGTCCTGGAGCTTTATTAGCTATTGACCTATGTCGTTATTTGGACTGTAACACACATTTTTTGGTTTGGTTTTCATTTTTTTAAGAGAGAGAAAGAACATGGAATTGAGTGGTTGGAGGAAGGTTGTGGAAGGAGCTGGGGATGGAGAAAGAATAAGATCAAAATATATTCTATGAAAAATTGTATATACAAGCAAGGCACGTTGGCTCATTTCTAGAACCACAGCAGTTTGGTGATTGATACAAGTTTAAGCCAATGAGTCTTTGCAAGATGAAAAGAGACCAACCAAAAGCAGCAGCTGTGCCAGATGTGGGGTCTAAGAGTTTAATCACACGTGGGAGGCAGAGGTAAGTGAATCTCTGTGAGCTTGAAGCCAGCTCTGTCTTCATAAACAGTTCCGTGCTAGCCAGAACAAAGACCATCCAAACAAACAAACAAACAGAAACATAAAAAAGCACCTCCCCAAACCAACAATAGCCCAATCAAGAGGAAAAAGGCTCAGTGCGTAAGAATGCTCACAACAAACGCATGAGTTCAAGTTCTGAGCACCATGCAAAAGCTGGGCATTTTGACCATGTATCTGTATCCTCAGTCTGGGGTCAGGGACAAGCAGATCCCTGAATCTCACAGTCAGCTAGCCTAGCAGAAGCGGCACTGCTGGTCAGTGAGATACTCTAACTTAAAGCAGTAAGGCGGGAAGGACAGAGGAAGAGATGCTAGATGTGTCCAGCACGCACTTGGGCACATGCACCTACACACTCAAAAACTTTCCACAGTCTTCTAGTCAGCTGAACACAAATGCCTAAGGGTCAGCAGTAGGGAATTGTAAATATGCATAGCATAGTCCCAGAAGAAGAAGAAGAAGATGAAGAAGAAGAAGAAGAAGGAGGAGGAGGAGGAGGAGGAGGAGGAGGAGGAGAAAGAGAGAGAGAGAAGAGAGAGAGGTGGGGAAGAAAATATAGTTAAAGAAAAGTTGACCATGAATTTTCAAGAATTAATGTAGACACTAAACCAGAAATTCTGATGACACTGAATATAACTGCCCCAAAGTTATAATAAAACCCTCTCTCTCTCTCTCTCTCTCTCTCTCTCTCTCTCTCTCTCTCTTTCTCTTTCTCTCTCTCTCTCCTCTTTAGGTGGGGAAGAAAATATATTTAAAGAAAAGTTGAGCATGAATTTTCAAGAATTAATGTAGACACTAAACCAGAAATTCTTATGACACTGAATATAATTGCCCCAAAGTTATAGTAAATCCCCCCCCCTCTCTCTCTCTCTCACACACACACACACACACACACACACACACACACACACACCACACACACACACACACCCATACACACATAGGGAGGAAGGGGGAAGGGGGAAAGGGAGAGAAGGAGAGGGGAGAAGGTATGCACCATGTATACCCCATTTAGATTCTGCAATGAAAAGAAAGAAGACATCCTTTAATGAACACATAGTAACATATGTAGCCACAGGAAAGGTTGAAGGTTTGAGAACATTGCTAGGTAAAAATGTTATAATCAATGAGCAAAGTTTTTAAAAAGTAACCTAAGTAAATTTCAGGGATTTTATTGCCAGAATTCTCATCACACATGCACACACACACATACACACATTCATGTTCTTGTGAACACATAAATAAATAAATAAATAAATAAATAAATAAATAAATGGTAAATAAGAATAGAAATCTTAAAGGAAGTTTTTCTGGTAAAATGAATATGATATTTCATGTAAAAAAAAAACACCTGGGCCTTAGAAAGAGAAGAACTAGGAATGAATGTTTCTATTATCTTAATTTTTACAATGGATTATTACTACAGAAAGCAAAAAGCAATGGGTTTCTAACATAAATGATGATCAGGAGGTGTGACCAATACCACAAGTATCATGGAGGTGACCTGAGACATGCTGCTGTGAGGGCATTCTGCTTCAGGCAAAGGGATGCAACCTTATTTCGAAATAGATGCTGATAAACTGACCACTTCCTAGGAAAAAAGTGAGACATAAAAATAAATCAACATGGAATACTAAAAAAAAAAAAATCATAGCTGAATTTAACCAATGAGTAGGATCATACACTGGGCAACAGCCAGTAGCAGTGAGCCTCTGACCGACTCACTATAAACTCTAGGGTTTAACTTCTAGCGTAGACAAGATGGCAGAGACTTGGCCTGTTCTTTGCCCAGCAGACACATGAGAAGTTTGGAAACTGTGCAAAATACAACAAAGACCCTTAAGATGAGGGAAGCAGAGATGCCCAATCAGGGACCTGTGACTTGTGCAAGCTGTGCGCCAGCAGGATCTCCTCAAGTCTTCCCACCAAGCAGATCACCCATGCCCAGCAGATCACCCATGCCCGGCAGATCACCCATTCCCGACAGATCACCCATGCCCAGCAGATCACCCATGCCTGGCAGATCACCCATGCCCGGCAGATCACCCATGCCTGGCAGATCACCCATGCCTGGCA
>NW_022196895.1:79396199-79397138 GCF_008632895.1 Mastomys coucha
CCATGCCCGGCAGATCACCCATGCCTGGCAGATCACCCATGCCCAGCAGATCACCCATGCCCAGCAGCTCCCTCATCCAGCATGGCAAAGGAAGGTGTCCAAAGTCAGCCTTCTTCCTTCTGCTCAAGTGGGAGTCCTTGATAGATGTTGATCAGAGGCAGAACTGTGGACTCGGCAGTGAAGACTGTCCTATCTTGTAAGACAGAGATGTGGAATAGATAGAGGATTCCTAAAACATAGCTGTCTAAAAACCAAATAAACAAAACAAACCAATTAGAATATGGGTACAGCATTCAAAAAGATTTTATCGAACAGGGTATACAGATGGTAAATAAGCATGTGAAAAGATGTTCAGCATCATTAGCCATTAGGGAAATGCAAATTAAAAGTACAGTGAACTACCTCTCCACACCTATCAAACTGAGTTCCATAAGACACAGTGACATTTCCAACTGCTGGCAAGGTTGCAAGGAGACCAAATTGCTCCATACAGTGGCGGAAGGTATAAGGACAGTGTGACCACTGTAAATTGCAGTTTGGCAATTTCTCATAAAACTCAAAAAGTTTTTGTCACACAACACATAAACTGCAGTCTCAGTGATGAATTCCAGAAAATGAAAACACACATTCCTACAAAAACCTGCATGGGTGTGTGCCTTATAGCTGTGACACTAAGTAGGAGAGTGTGCACAGAAGTGTGTGTTACAGCTGTGACATCAGTGGGAGAGTGTGCACAGGAATGTGCATTACAGCTGTGACACTCAGTGGGAGAGTGTGCACAGGAGTGTGTGTTACAGCTGTGACATCAGTGGGAGAGTGTGCAAGGAGTGTGCATTACAGCTGTGACATCAGTGGGAGAGTGTGCACAGGAGTGTGCCTTACAGCTGTGACACTCAGTGGGAGAGTGTGCACAGGAGTGTGCATTACAGCTGTGACACT